>NW_027308748.1:0-73000 GCF_047496885.1 Scyliorhinus torazame
ACCACTCGTGTGCCCTATTGAACTTAACTTTACCCCTTGTCATTGTCAGCAATCCCTTCTTGGTGCAATATGTAGATAGTCCAACGAGGGAAGGGGCAGCACTGGATCTGGTATTGGGGAATGAGCTTGGACAAGTGGTTAAGGTTTCAGTAGGGGAACATTTTGGGAGTAGTGAGCATAATTCCATATGTTTTAGGGTACCTTTGCCACAGATATTTGGGCACATAAGGCAGGACGTCCCTTGAGGTAGTAGGATCCAGAGAGCAGGATTTACATCCTTTTCTTTCCTTCCCTGCTTCCACCCTGCCTCATCGTTAAGTCATTGGGACTCGAAGGGTGACCCAGTTTGATGGACAGGTTGCCTCAATTCGAAACAATGGGGGACAAGCTCCACTCAGCTATGAAAATATTGCCCCCAACGTGATGGCGGCCGCACATGCTCAGTGCTGCACATTGCCCCCAATAAAGATGGTGATCATTAACCAGGACGATTTAAGGGATCTTTGGCCCCGCTCAGTACAAATGGGATTGATGCGTTTTTGAGGGAGTTTGTAGATGACAGAACCTGTATAGAAATCTTCCCATCCACACGCCGGTTCCACCATACGCTCTGATCTGCGATTTTCCGCTTACAAATTACAGATCCGAGAAAAAAAGCATCCACCCCTCGCCATTTCCCGCACTGCGCATGCTTCATTCACTGCCCCTCATTTGCTCCGATTGGTTGTTGGACCAGCCGCAACCATTCGGTCCTCCAGTCCCGCCCCTCTTACTAGTGCTCCGGAGCTGCCATCAATCATTCCCCTAGGCATTGTGATCTGGAGAATGCGCAGTGCGGTTGATGAGGTGAGACAGTAGCGCGCAGGTGCAATGCTATTGTTCGTCTGGAGAAGAGTCCTTTGTCCCGGGGAAGTGAAGTTAGCGTCAGGCGGTGGGAGGGAGGATCCGCAAACCCTACACAATCATTGTCACTTCTCTGGTTTGCAGCTGCGGGGCTTCTCCCTCCTGCGAACAGGCCCAGGTTAACGGTCACCATCCAGCTTCAGCGACTGGAGGATGGTTCACATCAGAGGATGGGGGAGGGAGACAATAAATAAGAGCTGACACTTTGCACTCAAATCAATGAGGACTCTGATCTCTGGAAAGGAAGGAAACCCTGGGAGATGGGCGGGGAGGATTTGCAAACACCCGCTGGAGGCCCCAAACCGCCAAAAAGAACCCACAGATCCTGATTTTGAGCTCCCGGGGCTGGTTTGCTTCAGCTGCGGCCGTCCTGGTGAAACAACAGAGTGGGCGGGGCATCAGGATTCCAGTGACCAGGAGAGAAAATTACCGATTTATTCTCACTGCACAGAGGGACTTGAGAACTGAACCCAGCCAGAGTGGAGGGAACGGGTAAACTGTAAAGAAAGGAATTTTGAAGATGGTTTGAAAGGTTTGGCAGACTGACAAACTCTCATGGTGAAAATTAAAGGTAAGCCTGCACGGGTCTGCGTGAAGAGGTGGGCGGTGTTGGGTGGGCTGCTGACAGAAATGTGAGGCCAGGGAGGGGGTGGTTGGCTGCCAGAACGGTTGGAACAGAGTTCTACATAGGTCCAGTTGACGAGTCAGACACCCAAGCAGCAAATCTCAGTGGATTCAAATATGGCCCATAAAATGTGGGCTGGTTTGTCACCCTGGGGTTTGGATTCCAGCATAGGGAGGAGGGAGAATGGATGTGATGAGGATTTACTGTTTCGCAAAACAAGTGCAGAAAATCTGTCCCATACAAATGAGAATTGTCTGTCCTTCATTTTTATTCGGTATTGACAATGATGATGTTTATAAACTCTTTTTATCAGAAATTTGGAATCTACAGGTGTGAAATCATCCAACCTGGAGAGACACAAGGACATCCACACCATAGACAAACCATGGAAATGTGGGGCCTGTGGGAAGGCATTCATATCTCCATCCCAACTGGAAACTCATCTGCGTAGTCACTCAGGGGAGAGACCTTTCACCTGCTCCATGTGTGGGAAACAATTTAATCGATTGTTCAACCTTCGCACACACCAGCGAATTCACACTGGAGAGCAGCCATTCATCTGCTCTGTGTGTATGAAGGGATTGAGCAGTTCATCACACCTACTGAAACACAAACGTGGTCACACTGGGGAAAGACCGCCCATCTGCTTCAAGTGTGGGAAGAGATTTACTAATTCATCTGACCTTCTAACACACCAGCGAGTTCACACCGGGGAGAGGCCTTTCAACTGCTCCATGTGTGGGAAGAGATTCACGCAGTCACAAAACCTAATGAGACACAGGCGAGTTCACAAATAACTTTTGGAAGTAGATTCAGCTGAACGGATGATCTCAGTGTCAGTGACAAAGAAATCAATGAGCTTCTTGCACTTGTTTGAAGTCAGGAGAGAGATTTAAGAAGCTGATCATGAAGAACAGAATCTGGGTTGTCCTTGCTTCCAGGAACAATCCAGAAATAGTGATCAGTTTAGGCAGAGGCGAGCAGGGCCAGGTAGAGCTGAATGTGTTGCTGCTGCCTCTGGTAATCAACAGTTCAACCAGTTGATAAGACTGCGCCAAGTGAAAAGGGAATTGGTAAGAGTGAGAAAATGGGCAGCAAATTATCTTCAAGTTTACAGATGATAAAAGTTGGGATGCTGGTCAGGAGTATGTTGCAATCATCAAGTTTAAAGATAACAGTTGCATAGATGTTGGTTTCAGAGCAGACACACTGAGGTGAGGGCTAGGGCGGGCAATATTATTGAGCTGGATATAAACAGTCTTAGTGATGGTGCAAATATGTAGTCAAAAGCTCATCTTCTGGTCAAATATGACATTGAAATCTGCATTAGTCGCACACAGTGCGCGTACCACCTGCAAGATGCACTGCAGCAACTCATCAAGGCTCTTTAGACAGTACTTTTCAACCCTTGACCAACTCATACGACAAGCACAGCAGACACATGAGAACACCATCACCTGCAGGTTCCCCTCCAAGCCACACAACATCCTGACTTGGAACTATGTCCCTGTTCCTTCACTGTTGTTGGGTGAAAATCCTGGAACTCCCACCCTGGCCACACTGTGGCCCAACCTACAGATCATGCATTACATCAGTTTGAGAAGACAACTCACCACCATCTTCTCGAGGGCAATTAGGAGTGGGCAATGATTTTCCCCAGCAATATCCACTCCCTGTGAAAGGATAAAATAAACACAGTTGCCAGGGAGGTGGATGGTGACTAGAGAATGGAGTTTGTAGCAGGGCCATAAGACAATGGCTTCACTATTTCTTTTTTAAAATAAGTTTAGAGTACCCAATTATTATTTTCCAATTTAGCGTGGCCAATCCACCTACGCTGCACATCTTTGGGTTGTGGGGATGGAACCCACGCAGACACTGGGAGAATGTGCAAACTCAATGACTTCACTATTTCCAATGTTTAATTGGAGGAAATGTCTGCTCACCCAATTCTGGATGTCAGACAAGTCAGGACGATGTGTGAATTGGAGGTGGTGGTTTTCATATACACCTCTTACTTTGGGGACGTTGGGGGTTTGAGATTCTGTCAAAGTTATTGTTCAAGTTGTAATTGTATAAAATTTGTCTCCTTTACCTCCTGCCTCTCCACTTCTATTTGTCCCCCTCTGCTCCCAAAGTGTCCAGAGTCTAGTGTCGGCCCACTGACCCAGGTGACCGGCCGCCATATTGGTAGGAAAAAAGTAGAAACTTGGTAGAAACGGCGCATGTGCGGCCATTTTGGTGAAGGAACAGGAAGTGGAGGCTTCAGGGTCCCAGTGACCAGGAGAAAAATCATTCTGATCCCTGGACCAGCTCTACCCTCCCATCCAATAATTTTAATATTCAAACATATTTTTCTGTTGATATTTTTGAAATACTCTCATACTGCCCACTGAAAAACCTTCATTGAACTACCTGTATCACAATGGCAGTTGAGCAAAACTCAGTGAGTTCCAGGATCTGCCTGAAAAGGCAGCGATACGATTCACTAATTAATTTTAAAAGAGAGGTGGATAGTTACCTGAGTATGAGAAAGTGCATGGCTAGGGACATGAAACTGGAATGAGGGACTGAACAAGTCCGTTCTTTCTAAAAGTCAGCACAGGAAAGATGGGCTGAACAACCCCCATCGCCCCCTCTTGTGCAATGCACCTCTACGATTCTCGGAACCTGAATGGAACCAAAATAACATCCGAAATCGTTATTGGTCATTTTACTCAATGTAAAGAATACACTGTCCATCAAGAGCTACTTAAGAGCAGAATAAACAGGAGCAGTTGGAGGACATAGAGCCTGCTCCACTTTTTCTCCTTGTTGCCATTTTCCTTCTTTTCCTCTGTATCCAATAATCTCTTGAATTCAGTCTTGAATATACTCAACGACTGAGCATCCACAGCCTTCAAGGGTGTAGAATTCCAATTTACAAAATTGAATGAAGAAACGCCTCATCTTATTCACATATCGCCATTAACATCTCAAGATGTTTTACCGGAGGATAGGCAGACAGGGATTCCTACAAATAGTTGTCTGTGGTTCATTGCAGTTCCTTGACAAGGTATCGGCTGTATTGTGAGTGTTGTGAAGGCTGAGCTGACTTTTCTGGTACGCCTGCTTTCCAGAGATGATCAGACAAGAGTAATGCTGCTGGGCTCAACGCTTTTTCATCAACAATGATTCAGCCTCTGCAGGAAATTGAGAAAAGAGGCAGCATTGCTCTTCGGCCACACAGGATAGTACTGGTTAGATTCAATGTCTTTATCCAGAGGGTGTGGAACTTACTGCCACAGGGACTGGTTGAGGAAAACAGCATGAATGCACTTAGCAAGTTGCAGACACAAGAGAGAAAGGAATAGAAAGACCTGCTGACAGAGAGAAGTGATAGGCTCATATAGGCTTTATAAAGCATTAGTTAGGCCCCATTTAGAATACTGTGAGCAATTTTGGGCCCCACACCTCAGGAAGGACATACTGGCACTGGAGCGGGTCCAGCGGAGATTCACACGGATGATCCCAGGAATGGTAGGCCTAACATACGATGAACGTCTGAGGACCCTGGGATTATATTCATTGGAATTTAGGAGGTTGAGGGGAGATCTAACAGAAACTTACAAGATAATGAATGGCTTAGATAGGGTGGATGTAGGGAAGTTGTTTCCATTAGCAGGGGAGACTAGGACCGGGGGCACAGCCTTAGAATAAAAGGGAGTCACTTTAGAACAGAGATGAGGAGACATTTCTTCAGCCAGAGAGTGGTGGGTCTGTGGAATTCATTGCCACAGAGGGCGGTGGAGGCCGGGACGTTGAGTGTCTTTAAGACAGAAGTTGATAAATTCTTGATTTCTCGAGGAATTAAGGGCTATGGAGAGAGCGGGTAAATGGAGTTGAAATCAGCCATGATTGAATGGTGGAGTGGACTCGATGGGCCGAATGGCCTTACTTCCGCTCCTATGTCTTATGGTCTTATGGGGAATATATACACTGACACTGGGTACAATGACCTGTTTTTGTGCTGTCAATTTTCATTCTACTTCGATTCTTTTTACAGGGTATGGAATGGAAAGACTTACAGACAGCAAACTCAAGGTTTTTGAGAGCCTTTGATTTGTCAGGATATGAATATCATCGGCCCCTGAATGTGGAAGGAGAAATGTTTGTCTTCTATCTGTGGGAAGGTCAGTGTGACTGGAAAAAGCACCGAGACACATACATAGGCAAGTGAATGTGTTCCAGTGAGCTGACTGTGAAAAGAGCCTTAACCAGTTACACAGCCTGAAAAAACATCACATCATTCACAGCAGAGAGAAACTGTACACGATGCTCTGTGTGTGAATGAGGCTCCAATCTGGAGAGACACAAGGTCATCGGCACCATGGAGAAACGGTGGAAATGTGGAGATTGTGGGAAGGGGTTCAAATCTCCATCCCTGCCGGAAGCTCATCAATGCAGTCACACTGGGGAGAGACCGTTCACCTGCTGCCTGTGTGGAAAGGGATTTACTCAGTCAGCACACCTTATGAAACATCAACTTGTGCACAGTAATAAGAGATCTTTTAAATGTTCTGACTGTGAGAAGAGCTTCAAAAGTGAAATGGATCTGCTGAGACACCAGCGAGTTCACACCGGAAAGAGGCCATTCACCTGCTCCGAGTGTGGGAAGGGATTCACTCAGTCAGCCAACCTGCTCACACACCAGCAGGTTCACACTGGGTAGAGGCTGTTCCCTTGCTCCGTGTGTGGGGAAAGATTTAATCATTTATCTAACCTGCAGAGACACCAGACAGTTCACACTGAAGAGAGGTCGTTCACCTGCTCCAAGTGTGGGAAGAGATTCCTTCACTTATGGCACCTTGCTACACATCAACTTGTTCAGTGATCATAAGAACATAAGAACTAGGAGCAGTAGTCGGCCATCTGGCCCCTTGAGCCTGCTCCGCCATTCAATGAGATCATGGCTGATCTTTTGTGGACTCAGCTCCACTTTCCGGCCCGAACACCATAACCCTTAATCCCTTTATTCTTCAAAAAACTATCTATCAGAAACCTTTTAAATGTTCTGACTGTGAGACGAGCTATAAAACTACATCTGATCTGCTGAAACACCAACGCACTCACACTGGGGAGAGGCTGTTCATCTGCTCTGTGTGTGGAAGAGATTCACTTGGTCATCCCACATGCTGAGACACCAGAGACTTCACGAGTGACTGCAGGGGTTGGATTCTGCTGTTATTGCTGCTGTTAATCACATCCAGGACTGAACCATGTTCATTCTGACAGCTGGAGTTTGTTGCTGCTGATAATAATCCCTGTAACCAGTTGGAGTTTAATATTTTGATATTTGTCAAATGAATTAATGTTTCAGACACACACTTTGTTGGGACATTAATTTCTCCAGGATAAGAGGCAACTAATTTATGTCCCGTCACAGATTGCTCCATTTTGGGGACTTTTCTCCTTTCTAACTATAGATTATTTCAATTCTCATACCTTATTACTTCCTTGGGTTTGGGGGTGAGACCCACGCAGACACAAAATACTGTGTTTTCTGTATTGGACAATTACATTAAAATCTGGAACACATGTATAGGGATTGGTGTCTCCATATCATGTGTATAAAGTATTGATGTTCTCTAGCTATGCTCTTCCTCACATTCTCTCCATATCCTCTCTCACAAAACCTTCCATTATTTTAAAGATTTCTATTAGGTTATCCCCTCCGCCTTCATTTCTAAGGAGAGAGGAGACCCAGCCTGTCAATCTTTTCCTGATATTTTATATGTACCTACACATTTCTGGTTTCACCATTATAAATCTTCTTTGCACCCTCTTCAGTACCTCGGTATCATTTTATAATATGGTGACTAGAACAGCATGCAGTGATCGGTGAGATACTTGATCCAGGAGTCACAGATAACCCAAAACAAATGGGACCAAGCTAATATGTGATTTTACGCTGGTTTATTAAGAAACAAATTTTAAAATGATGCACAATGGACACAAAAAACATCATACAGCCTGAGAATGATTTCCCAGTCCCAGAGGACAGACGGATTATGCAGAATGAGTACTGGTCTCCATTACTAGTGGCTGCAGTCTCCTCTGGATGGTTCACTGCTGTGAGCCAGTGTGGGTGTTGTGTGAAGCCAGTATGGATCTTTTTAGAAATCTCTTCCTGTTTTAACCTTTCCACAGACAAATGGTTTGCGGATGGATCCTGACATCCAATCATATCAGGGTTAGAAATGTCAATTTAAGAGCCTGTGTTAGAGACCAGTCCTGGGCAGAAAGAACAGGTCTGTCCTGTGTTTGTCACCCAGCAAGCTGCTGTGGAAGATTTCTTCACAGGCGAGAAAGGCAGTGAGCTATTCCTATAATATTCAATAAATGCCTTCATATTTTATCATTTATTTCTCACAAATCTTCTCGTCTTGAGAAGTGAATATCCTTATTGACTTCTCTCAACTGATTTCTGATCAACCCACCTATTTCTACACGACAAGCTTGTTTTCATAATTTCTTGATTACATAGACAACACAGTTAGATAACATACTAAAACTGCTAAAGTTATCAGAATCAGTAACACAAATGCTTGAGCTGCCGCCAAGAATAAAAGTAAAAACCTTTCCAGTAAATTGTGATAACTGTTCACTTAGATTCATCTTTCCCAGCTGCAGAGCATCTCACACCATTCCAAATTATTGGCATGTTGAAAATACATCAGCTACAAACAGAAGTTCATGCACGGACTTTAAAGATTCTCCAGCTCTCTGTTCACCTACCTCCACCTTGTGGCTATTTTCTAAATCCAGATTCTCGATCCCTCTTCACTTTAATTTCACTCCCTCTGACAGATACAAGTGTGTATAATTATATTCTGATTGTTTTAAAGTCAGTTTTCCAGTGGAATATGTGTCAATATCATAATGATTTAAAATGTTGTCTCATTTTACTGACCACATTAATCACTCGATGTTGTTCTGTTATCGAATAGCTGAGTATGTCTGGGACCCGTTCTTCAGTGCAGCTTCACCATGCATTTCCACATCAGCACACCCACACTGGTATCCCAGTATCAGGCTCCATGTGCCATACACGTCACTCTTGGACTTTCAGGTGATCTTGGGGGGGGGATCTCTGTCGGAGGATCTGTACTTCTCTCTCCTTGCATGGCTCCAATGCCTCAGTCAATGGCCAATCAATTCAGTTTATCTTTTAAAGTTCAGAGGCAGGGACACATTTATCTCCAAGAGAAAGTTATCAATTTATTTGTCTGATCTACACTGATTTTCACTAGAATGTACATCGATATAACATTGATCTATTCTATTGAGCTCTCCCCGGGGTGAGTTATTCCAATTTCCATTGGATAATGTGATTTTCTCGATCTTATTCTGAGTGGGCCATCCTATTAATTATTATCAGTCTCATTCAGGAGTCCTGGAGAAACTTTACTGTCCAATAGTATTGCATTCACACAATATTGTCTTTGTATATCAGAGACACAAATATTTGAAATCAGTTTGGAGATAACTCCCATATCACCCGTTCTCAAACACCCTGTTTTGAAAGATAAGAAATGGGATAAAGCCAAATCTTTAAAAGGCAAATTATCACCGTGCTGTCAGTGGAAAGGGTTAACTTCTCGGTTTGTTTGCAAACATTCCCAACTGTGCCCAATTGTGCTGACTTTAGGTGACTTTTCTTTTCAGATCAAAGATGAACCAAACAGCATTTGAAACTTTGTTTTCCAATTCTTTTGGGAAGGGGGTTTCAGCTTTGCCCAATTGTAACTTTTTCCCCCCATTCTCCTTGAGGCACCTTTCCAAATCACAGGAATAAACCTGAAGAAAAATAAAGCAAGAACATTAGCTTTCACAGGTAAGCTTCAACCTTCTTAAAGAGGGTGGAGCCTCCCACAGTTTGTGAGTTCTGAAACATTACTCCAAGATCCAAGGACTAAGCATACAAATTGGCCAGGAGAAACAACAAACCTGAGGATTGGGAGCAGGTTAGAATTCAGCAAAGGAGGACCAAGAGATTGATTAAGGGGAAATAGCGTACGAGGGTAAGCTTACGTGGAACATAAAAAACTGACTGCAAAAGTTTCTATAGATACGTGAAGAGCAAGAGATTGGTGAAGACAAATGGCTGAGCAACTCAATACATACTTTGGTTCTGTTTTCTCAAAGGACGACACAAATAACATACCAGAAATGTTGGGGAATGCAGGGTTCAGAGAGGGGAGGAACTGATGGAAATCAGAGTAGAGAAATGGTGTTGGGGACATTGATGAGATTGAAGGTCGATAAATCTCCGGGGCCTGCTAATCTACATACCAGACTACTTAAGGAAGTGACTCAAGGAATAGTGGATGTATTGGTGGTCATCTTCCAAGATTGTATAGACTCTGGAACAGTTCCTGCAGATCAGAGGGAGGCTAATGTAACCTCACTATTTAAAAAGGGAGGTAGAAAGAAAATGCAATTATAGATTAATCGACGTGATTACGGCAGTGGGGAAAATTCTAAAGTCCATAATCAAAGATTTTATAGTGGAGTACTTAGAAAACAGTGGCAGAATTGGTCAGAGTCAACATGGATTTATGAAAGAACAAAGAGAAGGACAGCACAGGAACAGGCCCTTAGGCCCTCCAAGCCTGCGTCGACCATGCTGCTCGACTAAACTAAAATCTTCTACACTTCCAGGGTCCGTATCCCTCTATTCCCATCCTATCCATGGATTTGTCAAGATGCCCCTTAAACGTCACTATCATCCCTGCTTCCATCACCTCCTCCGGTAGCGAGTTCCAGGCACCCACTACTCTCTATGTAAAAAACTTGCCTCGTACATCTCCTCTAAACCTTGCCCCTCGCACCTTAAACCTATGCCCCCTAGTAATTGACCCCTTCATTCTGACCATCCACTCTCTATGCCCCTCATAATTTTGAAGATCTCTATCAGGTTGCCCCTCAACCTCCGTTGTTCCAATGAGAACAAACCAAGTTTATTCAACCTCTCCTCATAGCTTATGCCCTCCATACCAAGCAACATCCTGGTAAATCCCGTCTGCACCCTCCCTAAAGCCTCCACATCCTTCTGGTAGTGTGGCGACCAGAATTGAACGCTATACTCCAAGTGTGGCCTAGCTAAGGTTCTATACAGCTGCAACATGACTTGCCAATTTTTACACTCAATGCCCCGGCCAATGAAGGCAAGCATGCCATCTGCCTTCTTGACTAGCTTCTCCACCTGTGTTGCCCCTTGCAGTGACCTGTGGACCTGTACACCTAGATCTTGCTGACTGTCAATACTCTTGAGGGCTCTACCATTCACTGTATATTCCCTACCTGTATTAGACCTTCCAAAATGCATTACCTCACATTTGTCCAGATTAAACGCTATCTGCCATCTCTCCGCCCAAGTCTCCAAACAATCTAAATCCTGCTGTATCCTCTGACAGCCCTCATCGCGATCCGCAATTC
The DNA here is from genome assembly GCF_047496885.1 of Scyliorhinus torazame. NCBI lineage: Eukaryota > Metazoa > Chordata > Chondrichthyes > Carcharhiniformes > Scyliorhinidae > Scyliorhinus > Scyliorhinus torazame. The sequence continues at coordinate 11,009 of NW_027308748.1, forward strand.
CACCAACTTTTGTGTCGTCCGCAAACTTACTAATCAGACCAGTTACATTTTCCTCCAAATCATTTATATATACTACAAACAGCAAAGGTCCCAGCAATGGTCCCTGCGGAACACCACGAGTCCACAGCCCTCCAATCAGAAAAGCATCCTTCCATTGCTACTCTCTGCCTTCCATGACCTAGCCAGTTCTGTATCCATCTTGCCAGCTCACCCCGATCCCGTGTGACTTCATCTTTTGTGCCAGTCTACCATGAGGGACCTTGTCAAAGGCCTTACTGAAGTCCATATAGACAACATCCACTGCCCTACCTGCATCAACCATCTTTGTGACCTCGAAAAACTCTATCAAGTTAGTGAGACACGACCTCCCCTTCACAAAACCGTGCTGCCTCTCGCTAATATGTCCACTTGCTTCCAAATGGGAGTAGATCCTGCCTCGAAGAATTCTCTCCAGTAATTTCCCTACCACTGACGTAAGGCCCACCGGCCTGTAGTCTCCTGGATTATCTTGCTACCCTTCTTAAACAAAGGAACAACATTGGCTATTCTCCAGTCCTCCGGGACATCACCTGAAGACAGTGAGGATCCAAAGATTTCTGTTAAGGCCTCAGCAATTTCCTCCCTTGCCTCCTTCAGTATTCTGGGATAGATCCCATCAGGTCCTGGGGACTTATCCACCTTCATATTTTTCAAGACGCTCAACAACTCGTCTTTTTGGATCTCAATGCGACACAGGTTATCTATACACCCTTCTTCAGGCTCAACATCCACCAATTCCTTCTCTTTGGTGAATACTGATGCAAAGTATTCATTTAGTACCTTGCCCATTTCCTCTGGCTCCATGCATAGATTCCCTTGCCTGTCTTTCAGTGGGCCAACCCTTTCCCTGGCTACCCTCTTGCTTTTTATGTACGTGTAAAAAGCCTTGGGATTTTCCTTAACCCTATTTGCCAATGACTTTTCGTGACCCCTTTTAGCCCTTCTGACTCCTTGCTTAAGTACCTTCGTACTTTCCTTATATTCTACACAGGCTGCATCTGTTCCCAGCCTTCTAGTCCTGACAAATGCCTCCTTTTTCTTTTTGACGAGACCTACGATATCTTTCGTTATCCAAGATTCCCGAAATTTTCCATATTTATCCTTCTTCCGCACCGGATCATACCGGTCCTGAATTCCTTTCAACTGACATTTGAAAGCCTCCCACATGTCAGATGTTGATTTACCCTCAACATCCGCCCCCAATCTAGGTTCTTCAGTTCCCGCCTAATATTGTTAGAATTAGCCTTCCCCCAATTTAGCACATTCAACCGAGGTCCGCTCTTATCCTTGTCCACCAGCACTTTGTATATTTAGATCCCACCCTGATCCCCTTGCAGCCACGTCTCTGTGATGCCCACAACATCGTACCGGCCAATTTCAATGTGCGCAACAAGCTCATTTATCTTGTTCCGTATCCTGCGATCATTAAGGTACAATACCCTCAGTCCTGCATTGACCACCTCCCTTCTCACACTTGTCACCTTTTTTGTTCTGCCTGAGGGTGATGTTCTATTATTTTTGTTCTCTATTTCCTCTTCAGTTATGACAGCTTCTAAGCTAACGTTCTGGTCCCCACCCCCTGCCATATTAAATTCTCCCGAGTGACACTAGCAAACCTCCCAGCCAGGATATTGGTGCCCTTCAAGTTTGGATGCAACCCGTCCTTCTTGTACAGGTCGCACCTGCCTCCAAAGAGATCCCTCTGGCCCAGAAATCTGAAACCCTCCCTCCTACACCACTGGTTTAGCTGCACTATCCTCCTATTTCTAGCCTCACTGGCACATGGCACAGGGAGTAATCCCGAGATTACAACCCGAGAGGTCCTGCTTCTTAGCTTACTGCCTAACTCCCTGAACTCCTTCTGAAGGACCTCATCCCTTTTCCTGCCTATGTCATTCGTACCTATGTATACTACGACCTCTGGCTGTTCACCCTCCCCCTTCAGGATGTCCTGTGTTCGTTCAGAGACATCTTTGACCCTGGCACCAGGGAGGCAATACACCATCCTGGGAAAGGGAAATCATGCTTGACAAATCTATTGCAATTCTTCAAGGATGTAACTGATGAGTAGTTGATGAGGGGAAGCCAGTGGATGTGGTTTATTTGGACTTTCAGAAGGCTTTCAACAAAGTTCCACATCAGAAAGTTAAACCGCATGGGTTTAGGGATTGTATATTGAGATGGATGGAAAACTGGTTGGCAGGCAGGAAATAAAGAGTAGGAATAAACAAGTATTTTTCCGAATAGCAGTGACGAGTGGGGTACCGCTAGGATCGGTACCAGCACCTCAGCTATTCACTATATCCATGATTTAGATGAGGGAATAAATGTAATATCCCAAAATTTGCAGATGGCACAAAACTATGTGGTAGGATGAGCTGTGGAGAGGATGCAGAGATGCTTCAGTGCTATTTGGACAAGCTGAGTGGAAAAATGCATGGCAGATGTAGTACAATGTGGATAAATATGAGGTTATCCAGTTTGGTAGGAAAAACAGGACGGCAGATTATTATCTGAATAACTATAAATTAAGAGAGGGGAATGTGCAATGAGACCTGGGTGTCTTCACACACCAATCACTGAAGGTAAGCATGCAGGTACAACAGGTGCTGAAGAAGAAAAATGGAGTGCTGGCCTTATTAACAGGAGGATTTGAGTACAGGAGCAGGGATGTCTTGTTGCAATTATACAGGGCCTTGGTGAGGCCACACCTGGGATATTGTCTGCAGATTTGGTCTCCTTATCTGAGGAAGGGTGTTCTTGCTATAGAGGGAGTGCAGTGAAGGTTTACCAGACTGATTCCTGGGATGGTGGGACTGACGTATGAAGAGAGATTCAACCATTATGTTCGCTGGAGTTCAGAAAAATGAAAGGGAACTTATGGAAACCTATAAACATCTAACAGGACTAGACAGGGTAAATGCGGGAAGGATTCCCGATGGTGAGGGAGTCCAGCACCATGCGTCATAGTCGAAGGATATGGGGTAGACCACTTAGGACAGAAATCAGGAGAAATTTCTTCACCCAGAGAGTGGTCAGCCTGGGGAATTCGCTACCACAGAAAGAGTTGAGGACCAAACATTGTCTGCTTTCAAGAAGCAGTTAGATACAGCTCTTCGGGCAAAAGGGATCAAAGGATATGGAGGGAAAGCGGGGAACAGGTTACTGAGTTGGATGATCAGCCATGATATTAATGAATGATGGAGCAAGCTCGAAGGGCCGAATGGCCTCCTCCTGCTTCTATTTTCTATGTTTCTATGTGAGGCTGAAGTTTGTCTTGAGGGAATCAAACATTTTGGCGCCGTTTCCAATTGTACAATTAAATTGTGATTCACACTGAAAGGTTCACTTTCACTCAGCACGTTTCACTTTTCTCAGCACAGACATTTTAGATTAAATACCAATTGTTCACTTCTCTTGCAGCTGGTGTGTGGAGAAGATCATGTTCACTGCAGACCTGTCAGCAGAGAAACCGCACTGTGCTTCTGGATACATCAATCTGCAAGTAGATGGATCTTTTAGACATGACCCTAGCGAAGGTCCTCCCAGTGATGTTAAGGAGCGAGTTGTCCCTGTAGTTGTTGGAATCTCCTCTGTCACTGCTGATTTTATATATTGTGATGGTTTTGCATCACACGTATGGAATGGTTCCTGTCACCCATCAGAGACGGAGGAGGTCATGAAGGTGTGACAGCCGATGGGACTTTCCGTGTGTAAGCAGATCAGCTGGAATCCCATCCTTGCCGGGTGCCTTTCTGCTTGCTCAGCAATCAATGGCCTTTTCCAGCTCAACTGGTGAGAGTTCCTTGTCCAACTCAACAATGGAAGCTGCAATAGAGACAATCAGAGTCTGGGAGATGTCCAGCTCACAGTCGTGATCAACCCAGCAGGACATCTGTTTACTTCTGTTGGTGAGAACTTCACCAGCTGCCAAGTTCAGCCGGGCAACTTTGGTGATGGTCGGACAAAGATCCCCCTTCACCCCATCAGTCGTAGATTTCCATTGTCACAGGCAGCTTGGAATTATTGACAGAGGCTGGTCCAATGTTTATTTGCACAGGATCTCCCTGATATTTACACAACTGTCTTGGCTACCTTCAAGTAATGCAGTGTTCTAGCTGTTGGGTTTATGTTGCACATCAGGTCGACTTTGCTTTTTGTTTCAATGACAGATGTCATCTCGGCCGAGTGAGTCTGAACCAGTCTTTGTTGTGGGTTCCACCTTTACCAAATGTTGCTGCTGCTGTGTCAAAAATGATTCAACTCAGCGACTTCCAAACTTCATCAGTATCAATGTTGATGTTAAGGTTTTTATGTACGTTTTTACAGTACCTGTATAATATTTCACTGTTTGTTTCGCTTCCTTCACAATTTAATATCATAATTGACATAACACTGAAGGAGTCAGTAAGAATTGTCAGCAAGGATTAATCTGCACTTTCTAATTGGAGATGTCAATCAGTGGAACCTTTTAGACACTGATTTGCATCAAAGATCACGATTGAAGTACAAGTTCATAATTTTACTGTAAATGTGTTCCTGTTGAGAGTTCTTGAATTGAGGAGAAAGATCACAGGGGGGATTTTAAAAAGGGACATTGCAGCCCCAAAAATCAGTGACATTTTCAGACTATTAAACTGCAGCCAGTTATAGGGATTGTTAACATCAGCAGAATCAAACCAGATATTGTCAGACTATCAATCCTGGATGTGATTAGCAGCAGCAAAACAGCAGATTCCAATCCCTGCAGTCATTTGTGAACTCGCTGGTGTCTCAGCAGGTGTTGTGACTGAGTGAATCCCGCTCCACACAAGGAGCAGGAGAACCGTCTCCCTCCGGTGTGATCCCACTGATGTGTCAGCAATTGGGATGCCCAAGGAAATCCCTTCCCACACACGGAGCAGGAGAACGGCTTCTCTCCAGTGTGAGTGCCTTGGTGCTCACTGAGGTCAGTTGACTGACTGAAAGTCTCTCCACAGGTGATGCACCTGAATGGTTCCTCGTTTGTGTGCATTTGGTGGTGTGTCTGGAGGGTGAATACCTGAGTGAATCCCTTCCCACACACAAAGCAAATGAATGGTTTCTGACCCGTGTGAATTTGCTGGTGTTCAGCGAGGATGGATAAAGACTTGAATTTCTCTTCACAGGTTGTGCAGCTGAATGGTTTCTGCTCAGCGTGAACTCGCTGGTGTAAGCGAAGGGCAGATGACTGAGTGAATCTCCTCTCACACACAGAACAGCTGAACGGCCTTTCCCCAGTATGAACGCGTCGATGGATTTCCAGCCGGGGTGAAGAATTGAATCCTTCACCACAGTCCTCACATTTCCACGGTTTCTCCATGGTGCCAGTTTCCTCATATCTCTCCAGTTTGGACAGTCCGTTGAAGCTTTGTCCACACACACAGAACACCTGTACGGTTTCTCCTTGCTGCGAATCGTGTGATTTTTTTTTTTTACACGCTGTTTCACTGGTTAAAGCTATTTGTACAGTCAATGTACCGGAACACTTTCACTACAGTGTGTGTCCTGATGCTTTTCCAGTCACAATGATGTCTGAAATGGTGTCACACAGAAAGAACACACAAACCTTTCTCCTTCCAAATTCAATGACTAATGATATTCTGGCCATGGCGACTCAGTGACTCTGTCAGATCAGGTACTGTGATGTTCAGTTTGAGCTTCCTATCTGTAAATCCACACATTCTAATGCCCTGGAAAAGAAGTTTACAAAACGTTATATAGAGAGAAATCCTGAAAATACAATTCTATTTTCTATACAACATATTTTCCTCATTTGTACCTGCAAAACAGTAAACCCATACACTCTCTTGCTCCCCACGCTGAATGCAAATCCCAGGGTGACTAATAGTCCCATATTTTACAGAAATGTATCTGAGTCCACTGTCCCAGTCTGCATGCTGCCTGGATGCTGGCTGTACTATAAACTGGATCTTTGTCACTGCACAGAACCATGTTCCTTACCGCTTCTATGTTCCAACAGCTCTGGCAAACACCACCCTTAATTTTCACCATGAGAGTTGGTCAGCCCGTCAAACCCAGCACAGCACCTTCACAATTATTTTCCTTACAGTTTACCTCCTGCCTCCACTCTGGCTGGGTTCAGTTCTCAAGCCTCTTTGCAAAGTGAGAATAAAATCAATTAATCACTCATTTTCTGTCCTGGTCACTGGGACCCTGATGCCCGCTCACTGGGACACACAAGAAGTAAACAAGCCCCGGGAGCTGCAAACCCGGGACCTGCAGGTTCCTATTGGGGGTTTGGGGCCTCCAGCGGGTGTTTGTGAATCCTCCCCGCCCACCTCCCAGCGTTTCCTTCCTTCCCAGAGATCAGAATCCTCATTGATTTGAGTCCAAAGTGTCAGCTCTTATTTACTGTCCCCCTCCTCTGGTGTGAACCATCCTCCAGTCGCTGAAGTAGGAGGGTTAACCTGGGCCTGTTCCCGGCAGCTGCAAACCCGGGAGCTGACAATGATTCTGAAGGGTTTGCGGATCCTCCCACCCACCGCCTGACGCTGACTCCGCTTCTCCGGGACAAAGGAGTCCCTTCCCGAGGCCTACACTGGAATTGCGCATGCTCCAAACTCCGTTCCCTCGCCTGCGCACTGGTGCCCAACTATAGCAGCCGCATTGCGCATGCTCTGCATCACAATGCCAGGTTGATTGACAGCAGCTCGAGACCAATACGAAGAGGGGACGGACCTGGCTGCCTGAACAGGAGCGGCTGATCCACCAACCAATCAGAGTGAATGAGGGGCGGGCCTGAGCTCGGATCTTCCTCATTGGTTGAAACTCGGCATCATTTTGAAAGCTTATCTGTCTCAAACTCCAGGAGAAAACTGCACCTTTCTGTGTGTGGCTTTAAACAGATGAGACCCTGTGGGTGTGGAGCAAATATTTCAACGTTTGTTCTTCAAATATGGAAATCTGAAACCATGTCCACACAATTCAGGGGCTGACTTCAAAATAGAACTGGGCAGACAGGGAATGTCTACAGTAACAGAATATGCTGGACAATCTCAGCAGGTCTGACAGCATCTGTGGAGAGAAAAGGGAGCGAATATTTTGTCTGGATGACTCTTTGTCAAAGCCATCCAGACTCGAAACATTAGCTCCCTTTCTCTCCACAGATGCTGTCAGGCCTGCTGAAATACTTGAATTTTTACTGCTTTTGTTTCAGATTCCAGCATCTGTCGTAATTTGCTTTTATCTGAATGTCGACAGTACCTTGTTTTGGGGTCACTGCGTATCATTTCCCCCCCACTTACCATTACCTGTTTAAATGTGAAGAAAGAGCTTTTCAAGAATGAGACACAGTAACTGACACCCTGTTCAAAATGAAACTAAAGTCACTGTCTGTCTTTACCAAGGATATAGAGGCTAAAGAGGCTACCCAGGCCATGGAGGCAGATTAAGAAACTTTGTCGCCAGAGCGGCACGGTAGCACTGTTACTCCATAGCGCCAGGGTCCCGGGTTTGATTCCCGGCTTGGGTCCCTGCCTGTGCAGAGTCTGCATGTTCTCCCTGTGTCTCCGTGGGTTTCCTCCAGGTGCTCCGGTTTCCTTCCACAAGTCCCGGAGGACATGCTTGCTAGGTTAATTGGACATTCTGAATTCTCCCGCCGTGTACCAGAACAGGCTCCGAAGTGTGGCGACGAGGGGATTTTCACAGTAACTTCAATGCAATGTTAATATAAGCCTACTTGTGACAATAATAAAAATTATTATTTTTAATTGATAAGGAGGAAATGTTAAAGTGAGAATGTAAATTACAGTGGAGCTGGCAATAATTTCCCAGTCTTTGCTGGAGGTGCCAGATGACTGGAGAATTACAAATCTTATGCATTTGTTCAATAAGGATAGCCCCAGCAATTGCAGATCAGTTAGTTTAACATCATTGGTGGGCAAGCTTATAGAATCAATTATTCCAAATAGAATTTTAAAACATGGAAAATTATGGACTGATTTGCAAGAACCAGTATCAATCCACCTACCCTGCACATCTTTGGGTTCTGGGGGTGAGACGCACATAGACATGGGGAGAATGTGCAAACTCCGCATGGACAGTGACCCAGGGCCAGGATCAAATTTGTGTCCTTGGCGCTGTGAGGCAGCAGTGCTAACCACTGCGCCGCCGTGCCGCCCAACTGACAGATTTCTGAATGTCAATAACACAAAGGGATATGGGAATAGTGTGGGGGGAAAGGCATTGAAGTGGATGATCAGCCATGATCGTATTGAATGGTGGAGCAGGCTCAATGGGCTGAATGGCCAACTCCTGCTCCTATGTTACAATGATACAAAGATAGGTAGGAAATTAAATTGTGAAGAGGACATAAGGAGGTTACAAAAATATATGTTAAATGAGCGGTATAAAATTTCCCAAATGGAGTGCAATGTAGGAAACGTTATTACTTGAAGATTTGTATTCATTGCAGAGCTTGGAGATTCGGAGGGATCTGGGTGTCCAAGAGCATGAATCACAAAAGATGAGTATAAAGGTACAGCAAGTAATTAGGAAAGCTAATAGAATGTCATTGTTTATTGTGAGGGGAATGGAATACAAAAGTAGGGAGGTTATCTTATGAGGAATGAATGGACAGGCTGGGCTTGTGTCCGATGGAGTTTAGGTGACTTGATTGAACCTTGATGTTGGATGTGGAAAGGATGTTTCCTCTTGTGAGAGAATCTAGAAATTGAAGTCTTCTTAAAGTAACAACACTGGTTAGCACTGTTGCCTCACGGCATTGAGGACCCGGGTTTGATCCCAGCCCCAAGTCACTGTCTGTGTAAAGTTTGCACATTCTCCCCGTGTCTGCATGGGTCTCATTACCCCAACCCAAAGATTTGCAGGGTAGGTGGATTGGCCAGGCTAAATTGCCCCTTAATTGGAATTTTAAAAAAGTAGCAACTTGCCCCTTTAAGGCAGAGAAGAACTTTTTTTCTCGCAATGGGTGCTGAGTCTTTGGAACTCTCTTCCTAAGGGCAGTGGAAGCAGAGTCTTTGAATATTTAGAAGGCAGAGCTGGATAGATTAGTGTTAAGCAAGAGGGTGAAAGGTTATCGGGACAATAGGTGGGGTGAAGACCATCATATAACGATATGAAATAGGAAGAAGAGGATGCTGTTCAGCCTTTAAATAGGATCATGGCTGATTCAACATTTCTCTCGTCCACTTTCCTGCCCTTTCCCTGGAATCCTTGATTCCCTCACTGATCAAGAATCTATCTCAGCTTTAAATATACACAGGGACTCTGTCCCCACAGCTTTCAGTTCCAAAGATTCACAACCCTCAGAGAAAAAATTCCTCTTCATCTCAGTCTCAAATTTACATCTCTTTATTCTGGGCCTAGACTCTCCCACGAGGGGAAACATCCTCTCAGCATTTACCCTGTCAAGCCCCTGAAGAATCCTGTATGTTTCAATGAGATCATCTCTCAATCTTCTAAATTCCAATGAGTAGAGTCCAAACCTGTTTAACCTTTGCTCCTAAAACAATCCCTTCATACCGGGGATCATCATAGTGAATCTTCTCTAACCCTCCTCCAATAAAATAATATCTCTCCTTAAATAAGGGGGCCAAAACTGCTGACACTATCTCTGTAGGCATTTCTTTAGGATCCTAAGGTGTAAGTCATCAGGGATAGGGTACTTATCTGTCTTTAGCCGCATTAGTTTGTTGAATACTGCATCTCTAGTATTGGTATTTAATTCCTCCTCCATATTCTTTAGTATGAATGGAATATTTGAAGTCTCTTCAACCATAAAGACTAATGCAAAATATCTGTTTAACTCCTCTGCCATTTCCTTATTCCCCATAACTATCTCCGCAGATTTAATTTCTAAGGGGCCTGTGTGGAGTTGAGGTTAAAATCAGATCAGCCAGGATGTAATGAATGGTGGAGCAGGCACGAGGGGCCGAGTGGCCTACACCTGCTCCTAATTCATATGTTATCACATCCTTTATAATAGATTGTAGCATTTTCCCTCCTACTGATGTCAGGCTAATGGGTCTGTGGTTCCCTGTTTTCTCTCTCTCTCCTTTAATAGTGGGATTACATTTACCACCTTCCAATCTTCAGGAACCATTCCAGAATCTATAGAATTTTGAAAGATGATCACCAATGTATCCACTATCTCTACAGCCGCCTCTTTCAACACTCTGGGATGGAGAGCAGCAGCTTTTGGGGATTTATTAACTTTCAACCACATTAATTTTTCCAGTACTACTTTTTCACTAATTCTAATCTCTTTCAGTTCCTCGTGCTCACGAGTCCCTTGGTTCTCTGGTGTTTTTAGGACAATTTCTGTAACTTGCTCCGTGAAGACAGACACACGTTGTTTATTTTCCCTGCCATTTCCTTATTCCCCATCATAAACTCTCCTGTCTCTGTCTGGAATGGACCACATTGGTCGTTGCTAATCTTTTCCTTTTCACATTACTATAGGAGCTGTTCCAGTCCTTTTTTTAATGTTTCTCGCCAGTTTGTTCTCATATTCTATTTTCTTTTTATCAGTTTCTTGATCCTCCTTTGCTGAATTCTAAAACAAGTTCCCAATCCTCAGGCTTATTACCTATTTTGGCCATTTTATGAGCCCCTTCTTTTCATGTAATGGAATCTTTAATGTTTCCTGTTATAATAATAATCTTTATTATTGTCAAAAGAAACTACTGTGAAAATCCCCTTGGCACCATTGCATCACTATTACTGTTGGATATTTATTCCTTAAATTAATTTATATTTGTCATACATATGTGAAAGTCGCCAAAGTCCCAGAGGACCACAGGCTTCTCTCTCCTGAGAAAGAGAGAGCGAGAGAGCTGCTTGGTGGTGATTTGACCCGAGGATCACCACACCTCAGGCGAGGGGCGCACCACACCTCAGGCGAGGGGCAATGTTGAGGAGACGGGGCCTTCATGGATAACCTCAGCCGGTACAGGAGTTGGACCCACACTGTTGGTGTCGCTCAGTATCACAAACCAGCCATCCAGCCAACTGAACTAACCAATCCCCTTGTAAATATGTAATAATTCCTTAAATAATAGCTATCTCCCATCATACCTTTTAATGTATTTTCCCAGCCCACCTCAGACACCTTATTCCCTCATACCCTGAGCCCCGCATACTCAGTTTTCCACAGTGAGAAACACCCAAATAAACAAAACAAAAGAACCCTGTAACCACCATAGTCCCTCTTCGTGGCAACGTGGCATGGTTCTGGGGCTTCCAAACAGAAATGGAAACAAATTCTCTTAAACTTCAAAACTCCCTTTCACTCTTCTGATTCTTGTGAAACTTGATACCAGGTATTTGCAAGAAAGTTCAGAGAGCATCAGCCCATTGGAGGCAAAGTCGTGAGACCAGCCAGTCCAGCAGAACGAAACCCTCCGACCCTCCCCATCGACCAACTGTCAGAATGAACGAAATGCAGTCCTGGGTGTAATTGAAGCAGAAACAATAACAGCAGAATCCTACCCCTGTAATCAATTGTGAACTTGTTGGTGTCTCAGCAAGTTCGAGGAAACACAGAATCCCTTCCCACACTGAGAGCAGGTGAACGGTGTCTCCCCAGTGTGAATTCGCTGATGTGACTTGAGGTTGGATGACTGAGTGAATTCCTTCCCACACTGAGGGCAGGTGAATGGCCTCTCCCCAGTGTGAACTCGCTGATGTGAGTTCAGGCCGGATAACTGAGGGAATCCCTTCTCACACTGAGAGTAGGTGTACGGTCTCTCCCCAGTGTGTGCTCGCTAGTGTGTCTGCAGGGTGGATGAGTGACTGAATGTCTTCTCACAGTCTGAGCAGGTGAACGGCCTCTCCCTGGTGTGAACCCGCTGGTGTGACTTCAGATGGGATAACTGAGTGACTCCCTTCCCACACACAGAGCAGGTGAAGGGCCTCTCCCCAGTGTGAATGGGTCGATGAGCTTCCAGCGCAGATGGAACCCTGAATCCCTTCCCACAGTCCCCACATTTCCACCGTTTCCCCATGTTTTGGGTCTCCTCTTGTCTCTCCAGTCGGACAATCAGTTGAAGCCTCGTCCACACACAGAACACGTGTACGGTCTCTCCCCGCTGTGAATGGTGTGATGTGTTTTCAGGCTGTGTAACTGGTTAAAGCTCTTTCCACAGTCAGTGCTCTGGAACACTCTCACTCGGGTGGGTGTGTCTCGGTGCTTTTCCAGTCACACTGATATTTAAAATCTTTTGAAGCCAACAGGTCGGGTGAACATTCCTCCTTCCCGATTTAATGGCCAATGAACCGAGTGACTCTGTCAAATCTAAATATGATGTTTGAGATTTCTGTCTGTAAATCCTCTCCTTTTAACATCCTGTAAAAGGAGTTTACAAAATAAATCACAGTCAGTACAGGATAGAAATTCAGAACAGATTATTTTAATTTCTATAAAACATTCTTTCCTCTCATTCCCCAAAAGCTGTAAATCTCCATCCCACTCACTCTCCCTCCATTCTCACTCTGCTGTATCTAATATTCACCCTCCCAATTCTCCTGAAGGTGCTGATTCAGGCTGATTGACAGATCCATGCTCACTGCTTCCTGTCCTAGGCACAGAGACCATAACAAACAGGAGGTACAGTCGAAGCAACAGTGCTAACCACTCTGGTACCCTGCCGCCCAGCACCATTTTTCCACGCCATCCCCCATATCCCTCGATAACTTCACTACCTAGAAACCTATCAAACTGCCCTGAAAATATTTGATGACTGAGGTTCCACAGTCCTCTGGGGTAGAGAATTCCAAAGCTTCACCACATTTCCTTTAAATGTATTGATGGGGGCAGCACAGTGGCACAACGGTTAGCCCTGCTTCCTCTCGGTGCCGAGGACCCGGGTTCGATCCCGGCCCCAGGTCACTGTCCATGTGGAGTCTGCACATTCTCCCCGTGTCTGCATGGGTCTCACCCCCACAACCCAAGAAGATGTGCAGGGTGGGTGGATTGGCCATGCTAAATTTCCCCTGAATTGGAAAAAAAAATTGGGTATTTAAAAAAATTAATCAATTCATTGACGGGGATTTGGGGGCCGCTGGTTAGGCCAGTATTTTTTTGTCATCCCTAGTTGCCCTTCAGAAGGTGGTGGTGAGCTGCCTTCTTGAACTTCTGCAGTCCCTGAGGTGTAGGTACACCCACTGTGCTGGTAGGGAGGAGTTCCAGGATTTTGCCCCAGCGACACTGAAGGAACGGCGATATATTTCCAAGTCGGTCTGGTGAGTGACTTGGAGGGGAACCTCCAGGGGGTGAGGTTCCCAGGTATCTGCTGCTCTTGTCCTTCTAGATATTAGTGGTCGTGGGTTTGGAAGGTGCTGTCTGAGGAACCTTGGTGACTTACTGCAGTGTATCTTGTAAATGGTACACACGGCTGCCCCTGTTCGTCAGTGGTGGAGGGTTTGAATGTTTGTGGACGGAGGAGCAATCAACCTGGCTGCTTTGTCCTGGGTGGTGTCGAGCTGCTCGAGTGTTGTTGGAGCTGCACTCATCCAGGCAAGTGGAGAGTATTCCATTATACTCCTGACTTGTGCCTTGTAGATGTTTGGACAAGCTCTGGGAGGTCAGGTTGTGAGTTACTCGCTGTAGGATTCCCAGCCTTTATTTCGCTAAGAAGGAGATACAGAGCTTTCCGGGAATGGAGAAGGGGGTGGTGTTGGCAATTTATGGGGCGATTTGAGGAGAACAGAAGGCCCACTGGAGGGGATTAAGGCAACGTGGGAGGAAGAGCTGGGAGAGAGCATGGAGGAGGGGTTGTGGTGTGAGGTGCTCTGGAGGGTAAATGCCTCAACTTTGTGCGCGAGGTTGGGGCTGATAGAGCTGTACGTGGTGTATCGGGCGCACCTCACAAAGGTGAAGATGAGCCGACTCTTTGAGGAGGTAGAGGATGTTTGTGAACGTTGGGGGGGGGGGCCTGCAAACCACGTTCATATGTTTTGATCCTGTCCAAAGCTGGAGGGGTATTGGCGGGAGGTGTTCAAGGTAATTTTGAAGGTGGTACATGTGAGGCATGAGCCGGGTCCTCTGGAGGCCATATTCGGGGTATTGGATCGGCCAGGGTTGGAAGCGGGTGCGGAGGCAGATGTTTTACCCTTCGCCTCGCTCATCGCCCAAAGGCGGATCCTGTTGGGGTGGAGGTCAGTTTCTCCACCCTGTGCCCTGGCGTGGCGGGGGGATCTGTTGGAGTTTTTAACACTCGAAAAAGTGAAGTTTGAGTTGAGGGGAAGGGTGGAAGGATTGTACAATTCATGTGTTTATTATGCACTTTCAAAAATTGGATGACATTGAACAAAAGAGTGGAGTGGGGGGGGTTGGGGTGGGGTTGGACTGTGTATGTTGTTGGTGACTATGTATGGGGTTGTATGGTGAATTCCTGAATCCTTTTCTTTGATGTTTGTATTTAAAATGTTGAGGGTTGGTGGGAGGGAGGAATTGTTGGCCAGGGGATTGACATTATATTTGTTACTGTTGATTGTTTGTCGGTGGGTGTAAATTTGGATGAAAATGTGAAAAAGGAGAATAAAAATATTTAGTAAGAAAAATAATTCCCAGCCTTTAACCTGCCCTGGTAGCCACAGTACTAATATGGCTAGTCCACTTCAGATTCTGATCAATAGTAACCCCCAGGATGTTGTTTGTGGGGGATTCAGCGATGGTAATGCCATTGCATGTCAAGGAGCGGTGGTTAGACGTAAGGGTAGCACAGTGGTTAGCACTGTTGCTTCTCAGCTCCAGGGTCCTAGGTTTGATTCCAGGCTAGGGCCACCGTCTGCGTGGAGTCTGCACGTTCTCCGTGTCTGCGTGGGTTCCCTCCGGGTGCTCCAGTTTCCTCCCACAAATCCTGAAAGACATGTTGTCAGGTAATTTGGACATTCTGAATTCTCCCCCTGTGACCCGAACAGGCGCCGGAATGTGGGGACTCGGGGCTTTTCACAGTAACTTCATGGCAGTGTTAATGTAATCCTACTTGTGACAATAAAGATTATTCTCATCTTGCAGGAGATGGTCATTGCCTTGCACTTGTGTTACACCCTCGAGTGAGGAAATCCCTCCTCATCTCAGCTTTCTCTCCATTTTCCTGCCGGTTTCCCATGACCCTTGACTCCCTCGCCAATCAGAAATCTGTCGGGGGGGACGGGGGGGGGGGGGGGGGGGGGGGGGGGGGGGGGGGACGGGGGGGGGGGGACGGGACCACGTGAAGCGGCTTTTCCGCAGGTTCTGGTGTCACTCGCCTATAATCTGTAATTTATCCTGATTTCCCGGCATTCATCGAATTAATGCCAGAATTAATAGTTGTTCTCATGTCCCTGGAAGACTTCAGGATTGGTTTTGGTGAGATTATGCCGAAATATGTCAAGAAATCTATTGATTGGGCTGCATGTGGCGCAGTGGTTAGCACTGGGGCTGCAGCGCTGAGAACCCGGGTCCGAATCCTGACCCTGGGTCACTGTCCGTGTGTAGTTTGCACATTCTCCCCATGTCTGTGTGGGTTTCACCCCCACAACCCAAAGATGTGTAGGGTAGGTGGATTGGCCATGCGAAATAGCCCCTTAATTGGAATAAAGAGATAATTGGGTACTCTAAATTTTATTTTAAAAAAGAAATCTATCGATAAAAGAGTGCAGGTGGATTCAGTGGGGGTGGAGACGCCTTTTGAACATGGCGGCCTGACCCTCAGGAGGTCCCTCGACCCCGCGCTCTCCGGGACTCTCTTGGAGGCGGTGAAAATGATGACTGCCGACATTCTCCATGTTATTGACCAGAGGCTGAGTGAGCTGACTCAATATCTGTGAGCGCATGAGGACGAGCTGCAAAATATCAAGGAAAGGATTGACGATCCCGAGGAGAGAATCCAGAATGTTGAGCAAGATGCCTCCTCGGCAGATGCAAGAATTCAATCCTTGGAAAACCGGCTGAGTGGTGTGGTGGACTCCTGGAGGACTTGGAGAACTGAGGGTGAGAGAAAGAACACCCGAGTCGTCGGCCTGCCAGAAGGTGTGGAGGGTAAGGTTCCTGTTAGGTTCTTCAAGGGCTGGCTGCCACATTTTCTCAAGATAGATGTGAAGCCTGGGTGTTTCAAATTAGAAAGGGCATCGGATCCTGTCTTTGAGGCCAAGGGATAATTTTCATCCCAGGCCTGTAATCATTCACTTCCACAACTTGAAAGATCACCAGAGGGTCCTGGAGACGGGTAAGGTCATTTGGGACCTGGCTCCATGAGGGACTGAGGATTTAGTTCTTCCAGGATTTTTCGGCAGCCACAAAAACGAGATACAAGGTCTTCCTTTTGGTTAACTCGACCCCTGAATTCCCCACTCCATTTTGTGGAGGACGTGTGACGTTTATGCTCGGGGCTGATCATTTCTCACACTGCTAATAAAAGGTGCAGAATGCTGGAGAACCAGCGGCGTCTGGAGGTTTGCGAAGGTGGCGGAGAATCATATGGAGGGCCCGAGTAAGCTATTGCTGAAGGAGGTTAACGCAGCAAGAGTGGCTTTGGACTCCTATCGACTCAGCAGGTCGAGAAAAGTTGAGAGTTTGTGAGGCAGAAGTTGTACGAGTTTGGGAATAAGCCGAGCAAATACTTGGCCTGTTTGACAAAGAAAAAGGCCGACTTTAGAGTGATTCCCAAAGGCCATCCTGGTGTGGGGTGATGGTGTAGAGAGCTCTGCGCTTCTTTCTTGAAAAGAGGCCTTAACAATTCCCATCTACTCTACTCCGCCTGGCTGAACTCGGTCTATCTCTCAACAACTTCTCCTTCAACTCATCCCACTTTCTCTAAATCAAAGGTGAAGCAATGAGTAGCTGCATGGATCCTAGCTACGCTTGCCTTTTTATGGGGTATGTGGAACATTCCTTGTTCCAGGCCAACCCAGGTCCCCTCCCACAACTCCTTTACCAATTCATTGATGACTATTTTGGTGCCATTTCAAGCTCCCGTCCGGACTTGAAAAATTCATCAACTTCACTTCTAGTTTCCACCCCTCCATCATTTTCACCTGTTCCATCTCAGACACTTCCCGTCCCTTCCTTGACCTTACTGTCTCCATTTCCGGCAACAGTCTATCCACTAATGTCCATTACAAGCCCACTGACTCCCACAGCTATCTGGACTACAGCTCTTCGCACCCTAAATTCTGTAAGGGCTCCATCCCTTTCTCGCAGGTCCTTCGCCATCGCATTTGTTACGATGGTGCTTCGAAAATGTGTTCCTTCTTCCTCAACTGTGATTTCCCACCTACAGTTGTGGACAGGGCCCTCAACAACATGCGGTCCATCTCCCGCGCCACTATCCTCGCCCCGCCCCTCCCAGAACAAGGATAGAGTCACCCTCGTTTTCACATTTCATCCCACCAGCCTCCATATGCAAAGCACAATCCCCCACCATTTTCGCCAACTCCAGCGTGATGCCACCACCAAACACATCTTTCCTTCCACCCGCTGTCAGCATTCCGCAGAGACCGTTCCCTTCAGGATAGTCTAGTCCACCCCTCCATCATATCTAACACCTCTCCCATCACCCATGGCACTTTCCCTTGCAATCACAGGTGTAACATCTGCCCCTTTACCTCTTCCATGCTTAACATCCCAGGCCCAAAACACTCATTCCAAGTTAAGCAGTGTTTCACTTGCACCCCTTTCAATTTGGTTGATTGCATTCACTGCTCCCAATGTCGTCTCCTCCAAGTCGGAGAGACCAAACGTAGAGTGGGTGATCGCTTTGCTCAGCACCTTCGGTCTGTGTGCATTCAGGACCCTGACCTTCCCATTGCTCACCATTTTAACACAAGACCCTGCTCCCATGCCCACATGTCTGTCCTTGGCCTGCTACGATGTTCCAGAGAAGTTCAACGCATATTGGAGGAGCAGCATCTCATCTTCCGGTTAGACATGCCTTCCAGTCTGAACATCAAATTCAACAACTTCAGATGATTAGCTCTACCCACCTCAACCCTTTTCGTTTTCATTCCATCTCATTTTAACTGTCATTTACCTTTTATTTCTTTCTTCATATATATTTCCCCCCCAATCTTATTCTCTTTCCTTACCTTTTCTCCCCTTTGCTTCCCCCTTTCTCTCATTTTACCTCTCTCCCACCCATGTCCCCCTTCTCCCCACATCTATATCTGTCACACCTTACCCTCTGATTTTAGTTTCTCGGCTGTTTGACCTTTCACATCTTTTATTCTCTCTGGGGACTATCATTAGCACTCTTTCCCCTTGGTTTCTGTAGCTATTAGCAATCTTTCCCCTTGGTTTCTGCGACTATTACTCATCTTTCATTCCCTCACACTACAGTATAAATATCTCCCACTTTCTAAGCCTTTTAGCTTTGACAAAGGGTCATCTGGACTCTAAATGTCAGCTATTTTCTCTCCTTACAGTCGCTGCCACACCTGAGATTTTCCAGCATTTTCTCTTCTGGAATATAATGTTGCTGCAAGTGACCTATTGAAGGCCAGAATGAGAAAAGAAATGGAAAAGTGGAGAAAATAAAGTGTTATACTCACAGATCTTGGGCACAGGATGGAGCTTCAGTCTTTGTGAAGCTCAAATGTCATGCAGACAAATCCCCCGCTCTCAATAGCTGGAGGACTAGAGTCCTTCCGGACCTCCAATCTTTCCATTGGTTGCTGGCCGCCTGAAGACAATGGGCAACGGGTGTCACGTGGTCATTGATGCTCATTTTACCTGAGGGAATAATCACCACCGCGCATGCGCCTCCTCTCCTCTCGATATGCCCCCTCCACGGTGGATGGACTATGGGAGATTCAGCCGCCATTACCCACCCGGAGCCCAGTCTACAAACGTCTGGGATGAAAAGAGGGAGTGGAGAGCACATGTGGGTAGTCACTGGATTTTTTTGTGACGCCCCTTAGCACAATGTTTTGTTAACATAGAACAGAGTGCAGAAGGAGGCCATTTGGCCCATTGAGTCTGCACCGACCCACTTAAGCCCTCACTTCCACCCCATCCCCGTAACCCACTAACCCCTTCTAACCTTTTTGGTCACTAAGGGCAATTTTATCCTGGCCAATCCACCTAACCTGCACGTCTTTGGACTGTAGGAGGAAACCGGAGCACCCGGAGGAAACCCACGCAGACACGGGGAGAACGTGCAAACTCCACACAGACAGTGACCCAGCAGGGAATCGAACCTGGGACCCTGGCGCTGTGAAGCCACAGTGCTATCCACTTGTGCTACCGTGCTGCCGTTAACTTCAGGTGTAACGATTTAGACATATTGGGGAGGGCAATAGGTGAGAGTGAAACTGAACCCGAGAGTCAGCATCTTCAGGGGAGGGGAATTGGGATGAATTAGTGTTACAGTCAATAGGGAGGAAGGAGTGTGTGGAGGGAGAAGCAATATTTTCTGTCATGATCATGAGCTTGGACAATTTTATCAAATCATTTGTGAAACCTGGATTTACAATGTCCCTTTGAAACACCTTGGGAAATTTAATTGCATTAAATGTGCTGTATAAATGCAAATTACTGTGTTATTTATTTATTTTTTAAAAAATATGTTTATTCAAAGTTTTTCAATAACTTTTACAAAACACTCCATTAAGGAAAGAAAATATACAAAAGAGAAATAAACAGGACAATACGCCAACAAACAAAGCATCGTAATCCTCTAACCCTTAAACGATTTAACAAATTAAGAACAAAAATGGGGCAAACGCCCCTTACATAAACCAAAACCTACTGTTCCGTGAGAAAGTCTAGAAACGGTTGCCTCCGTCTGGAGAGCCTTACACAGACCCTCGCAAGGCAAACTTTATCTTCTCCAACCTGAGAAACCTCGCCATGTCATTGATCCAAGCCTCCAAGCTTGGGGGCTTCGCGTCCCTCCACATTAGTAAGATCCTTCTCCGGGCTACCAAAGAGGCAAAGGCCAGAACTACGGACTCTTTCGGCTCCTGTACTCCCGGCTTGTCTGACACCTCAAATATTGCTATCCCCCAGCTCGGTTTTACCCGAGTATCTAAGACCTTGGACATAGCCTTTGCGAAGCCCCTCCAGCGCCGGGCACGCCCAGAACATATGGCCGTGGTTTGCTGGGCTCTCCGAGAACCTCACACACCTGTCCTCTACCCAAAAAAATGTACACATCCTCGCCCCTATCATATGCGCCCTGCGTACCACTTTAAACTGGATCAGGCTGAGCCTGGCGCAAGACAAGGAGGAATTAACCCTGCCCAGGGCGTCAGCCCACAGGCCCTCAGCGAGCTCCTCGCCCAGCTTCTCCTCCCACTTGCCCTTCAGCTCCTCCACCGAGGCTTCCTCCGCTTCCTGCAGCTCCTGGTATATCGCCCAGACCTTACCCTCTCCGACCCACACGTCCAAAATCACCCTGTCTTGGATCCTCCGGGCAGGCAGCAGTGGGAATTCCCCTACCTGCCTCCTCACAAACACCTTAACCTGCATATACCTGAAGGCATTTCCCGGGGGTAACCCAAATTTCTCCTCCAGTGCCCTCAGACTGGCAAAAGTCCCATCAATGAATAGGTCCCCCATCCTTTTGATTCCCGCCCGATGCCAACTTTGGAATCCGCCATCCATCCTGCCCGGTGCAAACCTATGGTTTCATAGATTTCATAGAATTTACAGTGCAGAAGGAGGCCATTCGGCCCATCGAGTCTGCACCGGCCCTCGGAAAGAGCAACCCACCCAAGGTCCACACCTCCACTCCATCCCCATAACCCAGCAAACCCACCCAACACTATGGGCAATTTTGGACACGAAGGGCAATTTAGCATGGCCAATCCACCTAACCTGCACATCTTTGGACTGTGGTTGTTCCGTATCGGGGCCCAGATTGAAGCCCCCATCTCCCCCCTGTGCCGTCGCCACTGCCCCCAGATCCTCAATGTCGCCTCCACCACCGGGCTCGTGGTGTACTGCGTCGAATGTAGCGGCAACGGTGCCGTCACCAGTGCCTCCAGGCTAGTACCTACACATGACACCACCTCTAGTCTTTTCCATGCCGCCTCCTCCCCCTCCATTACCCATTTCCGAATCATTGCCACATTAGCTTCCCAGTAGTAGCTACACAAATTCGGCGGCGCCAGCCCACCCCCCCCTCGCGGCTGGGCTGCAAGAACAGTCTCTTAACCCTCGGGGTCTTACTTGCCCACACATATCCCATAATGCTCCTGCTCACTCGCTTGAAAAAGGCCTTAGGATTGAGAATAGGCAGGCACTGGAACATGACCAAGTACCTAGGGAGGGGCGTCATCTTAACGGACTGCACCTTGCCCGCCAGGGAGAGTGGCAACACGTCCCATCTCTTAACGTCCTCCCCCATCTTGTCCACCAACCGCACCAAGTTGAGCTTATGCAGGACCCCCCAACTCTTGGCCACCTGGATACCCAAATACTGGAAACTCCTCTCCACACTCTTGAGCGGCAGCTCCTCCAACCTCTTCTCCTGACCCCTCGCATGCACCACAAAGAGCTCGTTCTTCCCAATGTTGAGCTTGTATCCTGAGAAGTCACCAAACTCCTTAAGGGTCTGCATGACCTCTGCAATCCCCTCCACTGGATCTGCGATATACAAAAGCAGTCGTCTGCATATAATGAGATCCGATGCTCCTCCCCTCCCCGGACCAACCCCCTCCAGTTTCTAGACTACCTCAGCACCATGGCAAGCGGCTCAATCGCCAGGACAAACAGCAGGGGGGGCAGGGGGCCCTGTCTCGTCCCACAGTACAGTCTGAAGTACTCTGACCACAGCTGATTTGTCGATACGCTCTCTACCGGGGCCCGGTACAACAATTTGACCCACCTTATGAACCCCTCCCCGAACCCAAACCTACCCAGCACTTCCCACAGGTACTCCCACTCCACCCGATCAAAGGCCTTCTCCACATCCATTGCCGCCACCACTTCCGCCCCCTCCCCTCCTCCGAGGGCATCATGATCACAATCAGGAGCCTCCGCACATTTGCATTTAATTGCCTGCCCTTCACAAACCCCGTCTGGTCCTTGTGTATCACTCACGGGACACAATCCTCAAGCCTGGTGGCCAGGACCTTCGGCAGCAACTTAGAGTCCACATTGAGGAGCGAAATTGGCCTATACGAGCCACACTGCAGCGGGTCCTTGTCCCGCTTGAGGATAAGTGAGATCAGTGCCCGAGACATTGTCGGGGGAAGAATCCCTTCTTCCTTCGCCTCATTGAAGGTTCTCACCAGCAACAGACCCAACAGTACCACAAACTTCCCATAGAACTCGACCGGTAGCCCATCCGGCCCCAGGGCCTTGGCAGCCTGCATACTCCCCAACCCCTTAACCAGCTCCTCCATCCCGACCGGGTCCCCCAAACCTTCGACCTGTCCCTCCTCCACCCTCGGGAACCTCAATTGGTCCAGGAACCGTTGCATCCCCGCCCCCCCCCCCCCCCCCCCCCCGGAGGTTCTGACTTGTACAGGTTCCCGTAGAAATCCCTAAAGACCTCATTTATTTTGGCCGGACTCCTCACCGTGTTCCCCCCTCTGTCCCTGATTCCTCCAATCTCCCTCACCGCCTCCTTGCTATGTAGCTGATGCGCCAGCATCCGACTCGCCTTCTCCCCATACTCGTACGCTGCCACTGCACCATCCTCCACTGGGCCTCAGCTTTCCCCGTAGTCAGCAAATCAAACTCCGTTTGGAGGCTCCGGCGCTCCTTCAGCAGCCCCTCTTCAGGCGATTCCGCGTATCTCCTATCCATCCTCCGTTTCTCCCTCACCAATCTCCCCCTCTCCATTCTCTCCCTCTTCTCCCTGCGAGTCCTGATTGAGATTAGCTCTCCCCTGATCACCGCCTTCAGCGCCTCCCAGACCACATTCACCGATACCTCCCCATTATCATTGGCCTCGATGTACCTTTGAATGCACCCCCGGACCCGCCCACAGACCTCCTCATCTGCCAGCAATCACATGCACCACAGCGGGCGCCTCCCCCAACTCCAGCTCCACCCAGTGCGGGGCGTGGTCCGGAATCGCTATTGCCGAGTACTCCGTCCCCTCTACTCTTGGGATCAATGCCCTACTCACCATGAGGAAGTCTATCCGTGAATAGGCCTTGTGCACATGAGAAAAGAAGGAGGACTCTCTAGCCGCTGACCTGGCAAACCTCCACGGGTCCACTCCCCCCATCTGATCCATCAACCTCCTCAGAACCTTGGCTGCAGCTGGCCTCTTGCCCGACCTCGACCTAGATTGATCCAGTGCTGGGTCTAGTACCGTATTGAAGTCCCCCCCACCATTATCAGATTATCGGGATCCGGCTCAGCATGCGCTTCATGAACCCTGCATCGTCCCAATTCGGGGCATTTCCATTCACCAGCAACACCCGGGCCCCCTGCAGCCTACCACTCACCATCCCCCTTTATCCGCCACAATACTCATCGCCTCAAAAGTCACCCGCTTGCTCACCAGGATCAAATTACTGTGTTATTGAAGACTGACGCTTGGCCTCCTCCACTACCCTGAACACCAAGTCCCCGATCATGAACAGTCTGATTAACCAGCTTATTCACACAGATCAGACCAGCCCACCCATTCTCAGTGCATCTGCTTTTCTCAGGCTCCCTTGTAACTCCATCCCTGCTCTCACTGCGCTGAGCTCAAGTGCGAACAAAGCATTTTTGTCTTCAGATTTTTATTGTGAGAGGTTAAACCTATCAGGAGACAATGAATAGGCCGGGTCACTGCTCTCTTCACAATACAAAGCTTTGGGGCTAATGGAGGGCTGTAAATTATGAAAGATTTTGATACACATGGAGAATGTTTTCACTTGTAAGGGTAAGAGAAAAACTAGAGGCTATCAATGTGAGATAATCTCATCAGGAATTCAGGAGAAACTTCTTCCCCAGAGAGTGGTGGGAATGTGGAACTCGCTACCACAGGGATTGGTGGAGGTGAATAACATTGATATATTTATGGGGAAGCTGGATGAACATGAGGGAGAAATGAACAGACGGCTGCACTGATAGAGTCAGATGGGAACGCATGAGAGGAGGCTCAAGTGAAGTCTAAACACTGGCATGGATTGGTTGGGCTGTTTCGATGTTGTATATTCAATGTAATTTAGCCTGGTATTGCCTTTAACTCTCACATAGTCGATTCCGGGTGAAAGTGAAACAGTTTCACTCCCAGAAAAACATTTCAGCTCATTGTTTCCAGCTGTTGTCCAATCGGTGCCTCTTGTCAGCCAGGTGTCCGTGTGAGGAGTCAAGGTATTCAATGCAACGACAAAGATCTTATGTACTTTGTACCAATATATCTTTGAAGAGCAGATCTTTTTTTCAAATGGACTGGATTATTTAAATTTGAGGTTTTAATCAATTCTTTGAAGTGCTTAATTATCAGACAGTCTTATTCAAATCGGAGAGTTTGTTTTATACAAGATAAAGTAGGCACATGATCAGCACCCCATTCACCATCTCCACCATTAATACCCAGTGGCAGCAGTGTGTAGAAACTACAAGCAGCACAGTAGCACAATGGTTAGCACCGTTGCTCACATCACCAGGAACCGACGTTTGATTCACGACTTGGGTCATTGTCTGTGAGTAATCTGCACATTCTCGCTGTGTCTGCGTGGGTTTCCTCCGGGTGCTCCGGTTTCCTCCCACAAGTCCCGAAAGATGTGCTGTTAGGTGAATTGGACATTTTGAATTCTCCCTCAGTGTACCCGAACAGGTGCCAGTATGTGGCAACAAGGGGATTTTCACAGTAACTTCATTGCAGTGTTATTGTAAGCCTACTTGTGGCAATAATAATAAGATTATTATTATAATAAAGAATATTACCATCTCCCAACATTTATTTTCTAAGGGGCCTCTGTGGAGTTGAGGTTTCAATCAGATCAGCCGGGAACTTATTGAATGGAGGAGCAGGCTCGAGGGGCCGAGTGGCCTACTCCTGCTGCTAATTTGTATGTTAGCACATCCTTTATAATAGATTGCAGCATTTTCCCTCCTACTGATGTCAGGCTAATGGGTCTGTGGTTTCCCGTTTTCTCTCCCTCCTTAAATATTGGGGTTACATTTACCACCTTCCAGAATCCATAGAATTTTAAAAGATGACCACCAATATATCCACTATCTCTACAGCCACCTCTTTCAACACTCTGGGATGTAGAGCAGCAGCTTTTGGGGATTTATTAACTTTCAACCACGTTAATTTCTCCAGTACTACTTTTTCACTAATACTAATCTCTTTCAGTTCCTCGCACTCACTAGTGCCTTGGTTCGCTCGTGTTTTTAGGACAATTTCTGTATCTTCCTCCATGTAGACAGACACACATTGTTTAGTTTCTCTGCCATTTCCTTATTCCCCATTATAAACTCTCCTGTCTCTGCCTGGAATGGACCCACATTGGTCTTTGCTAATCTTTTCTTTTCAGATTCCTACAGGAGCTTTTCGTGTTCTCCCCAGTTTGCTCTCATATTCTATTTTCTCTTTATCAGTTTCTTGTTCCTCCTTTGCTGAATTCTTAAAACAAGTTCCCAATCCTCAGGCTCACTACTATATTGTGTCCTCCATTGATCTAATGGAATCTTTAACTTTTCTTGTTAGCCACGATAGCTTCACTTTTGCTGTTTAATTTTTGCTTCTGAAAGGAATCTATATTTTATGTAAATAAAATGCAAGTGGTTGCCTGTCTATTGTCCATCGTCATACAAAGAACAACACAGGAACAGGCCCTTCAGCCCACCAAGCCTGCTCGGATCATGATGTCTGTCTAAACTAAAACCTTCTGTGCTTCCAGGGTCTGTATCCATCTATTCCCATCCTATTCATGTATGCGTCAAGATGCCTCTTAAACGTCACTATCGTACCTGCTTCCACCACCTCCTCCGGCAGCGAGTTCCTGGCACTCACCACCCTCTGTGTAAAAAAACTTCCCTCGCACATCTCCTCTAAACTTTTCCCCTCGCACCTTAAATCTATGTCACCTGGGAATTGACTTTTCCAACCTGGCAAAAAAGCTTCTGACTATCCACTCTGTCCATGCCACTCATAATTTTGTGAACTTTTATCAGGTCGTCCCTCAACCTCCGTCGCTCTAGTGAAAACAATCCGAGTTTATCCAACCTCTCCTGACAGCTAATATCCTCCAGGCCAGTCAACATTCTGGTAAACCTCCTCTGTACCCTCTCCAAAGCCTCCACATCCTTTTGGTAATGTGGTGACCAGAATTGTCGGCAATATTCCACGTGTGGCCGAACTAAGGTTCTGTACAGCTGCAGCATGAATTGCCAATTTTTATACTCAATGCCCTGACCAATGAAGACAAGCATGTCCCTCCCCACATTGAGAGCAGATGAATGGTCTCTCCCCAGAATTAACTCGCTAGTGTCTCCGTAGTTGGGACGGATCATTGAATGTCTCCCCTGCTCAGAGCAGGTGAGTGGCTTCTTCCAGGTGTGAACTCGCTAGTGTTCCCGCAGGGTGTCTGGATATCTGAATCCCTTCTCTCACTAAGAGAGAAGCAGCTTCTTAGCTCCTTATCCACCTGCGTTGCCACTTTCAGTGATATGTTTATTGTAATTTCCCAATCTACCACAGACAACTTGCCCCTCAGACCATGACAGTCTCCTTCTGTGAGAAACACCCAGATAAATTCGTCAAAAGAACCATGTAACCACCATAGCCCATCTTCATGGCAACATGGCTGCTTTGGGGACCAAATATCTTCCAACGTGCAAACACCTTTTCATTCTGTGCTCCTCGTCAAACTTGGAACCAGGTAATCGCAACGAGCCTCAAAAATGGTCAGCCCACCGGAGGCAGAGGTGTTAGACCGGCCAGTCCAGCAGAAAGAAACCCTCCAATCATCACCATTCACCAGATGTCAGAATGAACAAAATGCAGTCCTGGATGTCAGTGAGAGCAGAAACAATAACAACGGAGCCAACATCTGTAAGTTGTGAACTTGTTGGAGTCACAACAGGTGTGATGAATCACAAAGCCCCTCCCCACATTGGGAGCAGATGAATGGTCTCTCCCCAGAATTAACTCGCTAGTGTCTCCGTAGTTGGGACGGATCATTGAATGTCTCCCCTGCTCAGAGCAGGTGAATGGCTTCTTCCAGGTGTTCCTGCTAGTGTTCCTGCAGGGTATATGGATATCTGAATCCCTTCTCTCACTAAGAGCAGGTTAACGCCTTCTGCCCAGTGTGAACTCGCTGGTGTCTCTGTAGGTTGGATAACCGAGTGAATCCCTTCTCACACTGAGAGCAAGTGAACGGCCTCTCCCCAGTGTGAACTCGCTGGTGTGTCTTCAGGTTGGATAACTGAGTGAATCCCTTATCACACACAGTGCAGGTAAACGGCCTCTCCCTGGTGTGAACTCGTTGATGTATCCCCAGGCTCTTTAAAGTAGTGAATCTATTCTCACACTGAGAGAAGGCGAACGGTCTCTCCTCAGTGTGAATTCGCTGGTGTCTCTTCAGGCTCGATGAAGTAGTGAATCCCTTCCCACACTGAGAGCAGGTGAACGGCCTCTCCTCAGTGTGAACTTGCTGGTGTCTCTGCAGGCTCAATAAAGTAGTGAATCCCTTCTCACACTGAGAGCAGGTGAACGGCCTCTCCCCAATGTGAATTCGCTGGTGCGTCAGCAGGCTCGATGAAGTTGTGAATCCTTTCTCACACTGAGAGCAGGTGAACGGCTTCTCCGCAGTGTGAACTCGCTGGTGTATCTTCAGGCTGGATAACTCAGTGAATCCCTTCCTGCACTGAGAGCAGGTGAAGGGCTTCTCCCCAGAGTGAACTCGCTGGTGTCTCTTCAGGCTGGATAACTCAGAGAATCCCTTCACACACTGAGAGCAGGTGAACGGTCTCTCCCCAGTGTGACTGCGTCGATGAGTTTCCAGCTCTGATGGAGATCTGTATCCCATCCCACAGTCCCCACATTTCCACGGTTTCTCCATGTTTTGGGTCTCCTCGAGTCTCTTCAGGTTGGAAAATCAGTTGAAGCTTCATCCACACACAGAACACGTGTATGGTCTCTCCCCGCTGTGAATGGTTTGATGTTTTTTCAGGCTGTGTAACTGGTTAAAGCTCTTTCCACAGTCAGTGCTCTGGAACACTCTCACTCGGGTGTGTGTGTCTCGGTGCTTTTCCAGTCACATTGATATTTAAAATGTTCTGATGCTGACAGATTGGGCAAACATTTCTCCTTCTAGATTCAAGGGCCGATGATACTCAGATCCCAAGGTATCGAGTGACTCTGTAAGACCGAGACGTGACAATTGAGATTTCTGTCTGTAATTCCTCTCTTGTAATATCTGTAAAAGGAGTTTACAAAAGTCAACACTCAGTACAGGATAGAAATTCAGAACAGAGAATTCTAGTTTCTATGGAACATTCCTTCCTCTCATTCCCCAATAACTCATCTCCAGGGAGTAGACTCGGAGGGGCAGGGTATCGGAGCAGTGACTGTAGGAAGGATGAGCTAGCTGACCACTGCACCCTGGTACAGGAGGCCATTCAAGCGGGGGGAGGAAGTGGTAGTTGTCGGGGATTCTATAATTATAGGAACTGATAACATCCTTTGTAAACAGGACCGAGAGTCCCACATGGTATGTTGCCTGCCCGGTGCCAGGGTGAGGGGCATCTCTAACCGGCTTGAAAGGATATTGGAGAGGGAGGGGGAGGATCCAGTTGTTGTGGTCCACATTGGGACAAACAATATCGGCAAGACTCGGAAAGAGGGCCTGTTTGGGAATATTAGGAACTAGGAACAGAATTAAAGAACAGGTCCCAAGGATTATAATCTCTGGATTATTCCCTGAGCCACGTGCAAATTGGCATAGAGATGAGAAAATTAGGGAAGTAAACACATGGCTAAAGGAGTGGTGCAGGAAAGAGGGGTTCCATTTCATGGGGTACTGGCATCAGTATTGGGACAGGAGGGATCTGTGCCGTTGGGACGGTCTCCACCTGAACCGATCTGGGACCAGTGTCCTCGTGGAAAGGATAAATAGGGCGGTCAGAAGGACTTTAAACTAATGGAGGGGGAGAGGAAGGCCTCAGGGGAACTCAATACAGTTCCAAAAACAAGTAGTAGGACGGTCTGGACTGGACAAATATACCGGTTATAAAGTTTACAGGAGGGACAGAGAATATGACAGAGGGGGTGGAGTAGCCTTGCTGATTAGAAATACTATCACCTCAATGGTGAGGATTGGATTTGTTTATTGTCACGTGTATCGAGATACAGTGAAAAGTATTGTTCTGCGTACAGTTCAGACAGATCATTCCATACATGAGAATACACAGGACAAACATCAATACACAATGAAAATACATAGTCACAGGCATCGGGTGAAGCATACAGGAGTGTAGCACTACTCAGTGGAGATGTGTGAAGAGATCAGGTCAGTCCACAAGAGGGTCGATTAGGAGTCTGGTAACAGCGGAGAAGATGTTTTCGAATCTGTTAGAACATAGAACATACAGTGCAGAAGGAGGCCATTCAGCCCATCGAGTCTGCACCGACCCACTTAAGCCCTCACTTCCACCCTATCCCCATAACGCAATAACACCTCCTAATCTTTTTGGTCACTAAGGGCAATTTATCATGCCCAATCCACCTAATCTGCACGTCTTTGGACGTTTTCTCAGACTTTTGTATCTCCTGCCCGATGGAAGAAGTTGGAAGTGTGAACAAGCCGGGTGGGAGGGGTCTTTGAATATGCTGCCCTCTATCCCAAAGCAGCGGGAGGTGCTGACAGAGTCAATGGATGGGAGGCGGGTTTGTGTGATGGACTGGGCGTGTTCACGACTCTCTGTAGTTTCTTACGGTCTTGGACCGAGCAGTGGCCATGCCAGTCTGTGATGCTGCCAGGTAGGATACTTTCTATGGTGCATCTATAAAAGTTGGTAAGGGTCAATGTGGACATGC
Source organism: Scyliorhinus torazame (assembly GCF_047496885.1). Classification (NCBI taxonomy): domain Eukaryota; kingdom Metazoa; phylum Chordata; class Chondrichthyes; order Carcharhiniformes; family Scyliorhinidae; genus Scyliorhinus; species Scyliorhinus torazame. The sequence continues at coordinate 40,975 of NW_027308748.1, forward strand.
CAAATTTCCTTAGTTTCCTGAAAAAGTATAGGCGCTGTTGTGCTTTCTTGGTCGTAATGTTGACGTGGGTAGACCAGGACAGATTGTTGGTGATGTGCAGACCTCGGAATTTGAAGCTGTAGTCAATGAATAGGAGTCTGATGTCGGAGTCCTTGTTGTCGAGATGCTCCAGGTGAGTGTGGCGCCAGGGAGATGGCGTCTGCTGTGGAGGATATAATGAGGGGAAGGATCCAGCGGAGACCATGGATTCTCTGTCGGCGGGATCTTCCGCTTCGCTGGCAGCGCGCTCACGCCAACGGACTTCCCAACGGCATGGGGGTGCCCTCAATGGGAAACCCCATTGGCCGGCTGCTGGGACGGAGAATCCCGCCCCACATGGGTGGAACTGAGGAACAAAAAAATCTCAAACTGTAATGGGTGTTGTGTATCGACCGTCTGGTTAGCTCTCAGGTGCTAGATTGTATAAAGGCAGAAATTAGGCGAGTGTGTAGCAAAGGCAGAGTAGTATTAATGGGGGATTATAACTGACACACAGATTGGGAGAGGCAGACAAGCAACTGTCAGAAAGGGAGTGAATTTCTGGAATGTGTCTGGGATAGTTTCCTGCAGCAATATGTTCCAGATGTAACAAGGGGACAGGCAATATTATATTTAGTTATGAGTAATGAGCCCAATTTAATTAGCAGCCTAACTGTGCACGAACATTGATCAAATAGTGATCACAACATGATTGAATTCAGTGTAGTGTTTGAAAGTGAAAAGCACATTACAGACAGTAGAATTTTAGACTTGGGTAAGGCTGACGTTAACGGGATGAGACAGGGACTGTCCTCGGTAAACTGGGGAGATCGGTTACTGGGTCAAACAACTGAAGATAAGTGGAGAATATTTAAAGAAACATTTAACGAGATACAGAGCAAGTATATACCCCTGAGAGGAAAAGGCTCCATTTCACAGAAAAAAAACAGCCACGGACAAATGAAGAGGTTAGGGACAGCTTAAAGCTAAAAGAAATAGCGCACAAAAATACAAGACACAGGACAGATCCGGACGAATGGGATAGGTACAAGGACCAGCAAAGGGTCACAAAGCAGCTTGTAAGCGCAACTAAAAGGGATTATGAAAGGAAACCTGCAAGGTTCATCAATATCAATGAGAAGAAATGTTTTGTTATATAAAGGGAAAGCGGGTGTGAAGAGCAATGTAGGCCCAGTAAAAGCTGTAAATGGAGATATTGTCAGTGATAATGGGGGAATGGCAGACACGCTGAACAATTACTCTGCCTCAGTATTTACAGTTGAAAATGAGGATAACTTGCCATAAGTCCCGAAAAAATTAATAGTCGATAGAGGACAGGGACTTGATACAATTAACATAATGATACCGATACCATCACTAACTAGGAGACTAATGGAACTGAAGAGTGACAAATCCCCAGGACTTGACGGTTTCCATCCGAGGCTGTTGAAGGAAGTCGGGGAGCACATTGTAGATGCCCCAACGATAATTGTCCAGAGTTCCCTAGATTCAGGAGTTGTCCCTCTGGATTGGAAAATTTCACTTTTTGAAGTGCGGATACACCAGCGAGTTCACACTGGGGATAGGCCATTCACCTGCTCTTAGTGTGGGAAGGGATTCACTTTTTAAGAAGGGTGAAAGGGGAAAAACAGGGAATTACAGACCAGTTAGCCAAACATGACATGGTAGCACAATGGTTAGCACTGTTGCTACACAGCCCCAGGGACCCAGGTGCGATTCCCGGCTTAGGTCACTGTCTGTGTGGAGTCTGCACGTTCTCCCTGTGTCTGCGTAGGTTTTATCCTGGTGCTCCCACAAGTCCCCAAAAGCCGAGCTGTTAGGTGAATCGGACAGTCTAAATTCAGTCCCTCAGTGTTAAGCCTACTTGTGACACTAATAAAGATTGTTATGAACATCTATGGTGGGGAAACTGCTGGAATGTATAATCAGGGATCGGGTAACTGAACACTTTGAAAAACATTGTTCGATCAGGGACAGCCAGCCTGACTTATTTTACTGAATCTTTTGAGGAGGTGACTAAGGTAGAGGACAGGGGACTGTCTATGGATGTCATTTATACGGACTCCCAGAAGGCATTTGATAATGTCCCACACAAGAGACTGTTGGCTAAGGTGGAAGCCCTCGGAGTTGAGGGCAAATTATTGACACGGTTAGGAAATTGGTTGAGTGGCAGGAGAGTGCAGGGATATGGGTATTTAATACGGGACAATGAAGAGTATAACACCGAGTTGTAGACAAACAAAACTGATTTTATTTAACATGAACTATATACACAGCTCCAGTTGCTGAGTTAGGAGAGATTACTCAAATTTGACCTGTTGCACTTTTCAGGATTAATTTCAATTTGTCACTGTTCTGCCATCTAACCAGCCCGTCCATATCATCCTGAAATCTGAGGCGTTCCTCACCATTTCCCACACCCCCAATTTTTGTGTCATCTGCGATCTTATCATATCTCCAACATTCACATCCAGATCATTGATGTATGCTCCGAACAACATGGAACCCAACACCGATCGCAGTGGAACACCATTGGACACAGGCTTCCAGTCACAAAGACAATCTTTGACCATCTCCCTCTGCCTGCTGCCAGGAAGCCAATTTTGGTATCAATTTGCCTGGAGCCCATCTTGACCAGTCCCCCATGTGAGACCTTGTCACAAACCTTACTGAAGTTTTTCTGGGCTACATGTGGACGGCACGGAAGTACAGTTGGTAGCACTTTGCTCCACAGTGCCATGGTTCCAGGTTTGATACCCGGCTTGGGTCAGTCTGTGTGGAGTCTGCACGTACTCCCCGTGTCTGTGTGGGGTTCTTCCGGGTGCTCTGGGTTCCTCCCACAAGTCCCGAAAGACGTGCTTGTTAGGTGAATTCGACATTCTGAATTCTCCTGAGTGCACCTGAACAGGCGCCAGAATGTGGCGACTAGGGGATTTTCACAGTAACTTCATTGCAGTGTTAATGTAAGCCTACTTGTGACAATAAAGATTATTAACTGCACTACCCTCAACGACACGCTTAGTCACCTCCACGGAAAATGCAAATGAAATAGAATCCACAGAATCCTTCTGCACTGACCCTCTGATGGAGCATGCTACCCAGGTCCACTCCTCCTCTCTATCCCTTTAAACCCACCTTACCTTTTGGACACTAAGGGACAAGTGTTCATGGCCAATCCACCTATCCTGCACATCTTCTGGACTGTGGGAGGAAACTGGAGCGTCCGGAGGAAACCCATGCAGACAGGGGGAGAACGAGCAAATTCCACACAGTGTATACCTTAGATCTCTTCCTTTCCAATTCCCCACCCTCTTCCTTCAAACCAACTTTCCCTTTCTGATTTCCTGCTTTCAGAGACTCAAAGGCTTAGAGTCAGAGAGTTTTGCAGCAGAGAAAGATGCTCTTCGGCCCATCGTGAAAATCCTACCTGTTCAGCCACAGCAGGTCAAAGATGAAAAGAGAGAGCAACAGCTCAGCACTTCATGAAGACAGGTAGCCATTTGATCTGACCCTCACTGCTACCAGCTCAGATACAACACTGCACAAACTTAGCAGCCACTATAGAGTTGGGATCAGCTGTGGTGAAACACTGGACTGGATCCAGGACAGGGTGAAATATAGTTTGCTTGCCAGTTCACTGGAGGGTGTGGTCAGAGATGGGTGCTGCTTCGGGTGGATCAGATGAGGATTTTAATAGGCACCGATGAGGGTGTATATTGAGATGCTGGGTGGATTGTCTGGCTTGTCAGACAGTCTCCTCTTCACTGTCAAGCAGCATGTAGAGGTCTGGCTCCAAGTCTCCAAATTGGCAGAGGACATTGTGCAGAACGCTGTCCACAACCTCAGCTCCATCTCCTTGTTCTGGTGCAGAACCAGAGGCACTGCTATTGCTGCTCTGAAACCTGTTACAGTCTTTGTTTGGGTAGGTCTTTATAAGACATAATCTTCCTTTGACAAAGCCATGCTAACTAGCCTTTTTAAAAATAAATTTAGAGTACCCAATTATTTTTTTTCCGATTAAGAGGCAATTTAGCGTGGCCAATCCACCTAACCAGCACATCTTTGGGTTGTGGGGGTGAAACCCACGCAGACATGCTGACTATCCTTAATTAGTACTTGCCTTCGCAACAGAGATTAATTCTGTCCCTCAGAATATTTTCCAATCATTTCCTGACCACTCAAGTTAAACTCACTGGTCTGTAATTTCCTGGATTTTCCCTACTTCATTTCTTGAACAATGGAACCACATTATCGGTCCTCCAGTCCTCTGGCACCGCTCCTGTGGCCAGAAAAATTTGAAAATTGTCAGAGTGTCTGCAATCTCCTGTCTTGCTTCCCACAGCAGCCTGGGAAACATCTCATCTGGGCCTGGGGATTTAAACAAGTCACCAATAGAAGGGCAGAATAAGCACATAAATTTAATGGGGAGAAAAGGAAGTGTTTTACTTACAGAGGTGAGAGGAAGTTTCAGTCTGTGTGAAGCTGGAGGAACAGCAGGTTTGCTGGGCAGACAGTGAAGGAAGCTCCGTGCAGCCAGTGACACAGGCCCCAGACTCTGATTGGCTGAAGGATCAGCGCCTGTCCAGTCCTCCACAGGTTCCTATTGGCCAATCTCCCTCATGGAGACAATGCGGGGGCGGATCTCGGCCCACGTGAGGTGGGCGGGTATTTGACCTCCCGACGCTGAGCTGTTGTCCAATCCGGAGTATTTTGTTTCTGTGACCAGGGGTGTTGCTTCCAGTGTGCTGGGAACGCCCCTCTGAGTCATTGTGACGTCCCAAAGACGCCTGAATCACACTGTTCCGCGGTGACGTCTCCGGGTTCCAGTGCGCAGGCCCGGCGGGCGCACGCGAGAGCCCCGACCCCTCCTTTTGTTCCCCCTCCCCCTTCACATCTGCAGACAAGGTTTCCAGGCAACCGGCTGACGCTTCCGGCCAGAGCGAGAACTCACCCAGTGATCTCCATCTCCACCCAGCCCGGGACTGCGCATGTCCAAGGGAGATAGGGAACTGCGCAGTGCAGAGGAGAGCCCACCCTCTGACCTTCCTGCTCAGGTATTGGCTCTTGAGAAACTGGGAGGCCCGAAAGGACTTTGGTCCTCCAGCCAATTAGAGCACTGCCTTTGTGTGAATGAAGATTGAATGAAGCTTCACACAGACTGCAACTTCCTCCTGTCTTCAACATCAATGAGTAAAACACTCTTTTCTCCCCCTTTCCATTTCTTTTCTCATTCTGACCTTCAATTGGTGCCTTGCAACAACTGAAGGGAAAGGAAGTGAATCCAGGGAGGGTGCAAACTCTGGAAAGCTTGGCCCAGGTCTCTCTCTCTCTTAAAAACATTGACATCCTTTGATCCCTCAGCTTGACAATTATTTGGCTAAAAGGATGGTCTCTTTCCCAATGTTCACAATTAAAGGGCTGGTTTCCCCAGGAGATGGCTGACATTTAAGGGTCAGTAAATTAATATTAGCCAGAGATATGTCTAGTGTTGTTATATGGTACAGATTAGATATATTGTTTATGGTTCTGTAAAGTACATTTATTATTATTTCTAGTAGTGTAATATTGTACTGTAACTACATCATATATTTTCAGTAATCTGTTACCTCACAGGGTTGTTAATCTCGGGATTTCTCTTCCACAGGGACCAGTGGAGTCTAGAGGTCATTGAATATATTCAAGGATGAGTTAGACAGATTTATTTTTTCAATTTAAAGTGCCCAGTCTTTTTTTTTTCAATTAAGGGCCCCCATCCCTTGGACATGTGCAGTTCCGGGCCATCTGCCTGCATGGCAGATAGAGCAGTTTCTCCAGCACGGGGGAATAGTGGGAGCTGTGGCCTCCCTCACTTGTTTGGAGCCCAATATCTAATCTCCTGGGACTGGGATGAAAAGTGGGGGTGGCATTGACCTCAACCTGACACAAAGTACATGCAGGTAGTCACTGGATTTGATTGTGACCCCCCCCCCCCCCCCCCGCCCTCCCCAAAACATTGAAGTCACCAAGGAATATGAGGGTAGTGTGGGTAAATGGTGCTGAGGTCGATTGGCCATTGAGCTCATTAAAGGATGGGGCAAGTGGGCCAAATGGCTGACTGTAGCTCCTATTTGTTATGATCTGTGTCCAGGACAGGAAGCAGTGAGCATAGATCTGTCAATCAGTCTGAATCAGCAGCTTCAGGAGAATTGGGAGGGAGAATGGAGGGAGAGTGTGTGGGATGGATGGGGAATGAGAGAGGGAAGAATGTTCCATAGGAACCAGAATTGTCTGTTTTGAATGTCTATCCTGTACTGACAGTGCTGACTTTTGTAAATTGTTTTTCCAAGAGATTAGAAGTGGAGGAATTTCAGAGAGAAATCTCAAACGTCACATCTAGATCTGACAGAGTTATTCGGTTCCTTGGGATCTGAATATCTTCGGCATTTGAATCTAGAAGGAGAAATGTTTGCTTGAGCTGTCGGCATCAACAGATTTTCAACACCATTGTGACTGGAAAAGCACCGAGACACACACACCTAAGTGAGAGTGTTCCAGAGCACTGTCTGTGGAAAGAGATTTAACCAGATACGCACCCTGAAAAAACATTGCAGCATTCACAGCGGGGAGAGACCATACATGTGTTCTCTGTGTGGGTAAGGCTTCAATTGTCCAACTTCGAGAGACACAAGGAGACCCAAAACATGGAGAAACCATGGAAATGTGTGCACTGTGGGAAAGGATTCAAGGGCCCCATCTGCACTGGAAGCTCATCGACACATTCACACTGGGGGAAGGCCATTCACCTGCTCTCTCTATGGGAAGGGATTCACTCAGATATCCAGCCTGCAGGCACATCACGGACTTCATACTGGGGAGAAGCCGTTCACCTGCTGTCAATGTGGGAGGGAATTCAGTGATTCCTCCACCCTGCAGAGACATCAGCGAGTTCACACTGGAGTGAAACCATTCACTTGCTCTCAGTGTGGGAAGGGATTCACTCAGTTATCCAGCCTGAAGTTACACCAGCGAGTTCACACTGGGGAGAGGCCGTTCATCTGCGCTCAGTGTGGGAAAGGATTAAATTACTCATCCACACTATGGAGACATCGACGAGTTCACACTGGGAAGAGGCTGTTCACTTGCTCTCAATGTGGGAAAGGATTCAGTGATTCATCACACCTGCTGAGACACCAACAAGTTCACAAGTGATTACAAGGGTTGGAATTTGCTGTTATTGTTTCTGCTTCAACTACATCCAGGACTGCATTTTGTTCATTCTGACAATTGGTCAATGGGGAGGGTCGGAGGGTTTCTTTCTGCTGGACTGGCCGATCTCCCAACTTTGTCTGCAGTGGGTTGTTGCTCTTTGAGCCTTGTTGCGAATACATGGCTTCAAATTTCACAAGGATCTGTTGTACCAAAACCATAGTGTGTCTTTAACCCTTATACGATGGACAAATGACCATAAGTTGTATGATACAATAATATACTTTATTTACGATCACACAATTGTTACTGTTAATTAATCACACACACATGCAAGTTGAACTCTAACCTAATGCACACAAGACCTTAACTTAACTTTCAAGTGACTGGCAAGTACGGGGCAGATATGGCCTTATCTGGAGTCCGCAGTCTGGCAGTGTTGAAAGTCTGTTGCTGGTCGTTGTTATCCTCGGCTCGGGTCCTTCCATCGATGGCGTGGATGGTCTTCCTCTTCGGCCGGTGAAAGGTCACCGATGTTTGTTACTGTTGAGAGCTGCTGTCGAGAGAGCGAATGGTGGGCTGCGCAGCACCTTTTATCCCCAGGAGTTTGAGCCCCTTTGGGCGGTCCCAGGTGAAGGCCCAATCAATCGATCAGGGCTTGATCATCTTGATCGATAATGTTCAATTAAATCCACTACCTTGTTCGCGGGGCTTGTCCTGACCGGCCATGTCCGTTGGTGTCCGAGGCACATATGCCTTCCCAAATGAGGAAAACTGACGCCACCAAGTCTGCCACTTTGTCAATTTCCATTTAAGCCCATTGTCCCGGGATGGCCTTTTTCCTCGGCTGTTAGACAAACCAGCTTTTTGTCTATTTGGAAGCTGCAGCCTGTCTGTCCCTGAACTTGGCCACTTTTCCCAGCATCCTTTGCCGGACGCCACTTTAGGCGGCCACATATCCCTCCTCTTGATCCTGAACGCGAAGCGTGGTAGATCACAGACTTAGAACCAATACCTGCCCAGCATCCCCAGTCACCTGTCTATTAAGTAAGGCCCTAACACTAAATTCAGTTACATATTACAGATACTACGCAAATTCAACCTTACAATTACACACTTAACTATATGGGCAGCTGCTGCTCTACATCCCAGAGTGTTGAAAGAGGTGGCTGGAGAGATACATTGGTGATTATCTTTCACAATTCTATAGATTCTGGAATGGTTCCTGCAGATTGGAAGGTGGTAAATGTAACCCCAATATTTAAGGAGGGAGAAAGAAAATGGGGAACCACAGACCCATTAGTCTGACATCAGTCGGAGTGAAAATGCCAAAATCTATTACAAAGGATGTGATAACATACGAATTAGGAGCTGGAGTAGGCCACTCGGCCCCTCGAGCCTGCTCCACCATTCAATAAGTTCCCGGCTGATCTGATTGTAACCTCAACTCCACATTCCCACTGACCCCCCGATAACCTTTCACCCCCTTGCTTATCAAGAATCTATTCAACTCCGTCTTCAAAATATTCAAAGACTCTGCTTCTACTGTCCTTTGAGGAAGAGAGTTCCAAGACTCATAACCCTGAGAGAAAAAAGTTCTCCTCTGCCTTAAATGGGCAAGTTATTACTTTTAAAGTGACTCCAATTTCTAGATTCTCCCACAAGAGGAAACATCCTTTCCACATCCACCCTGTCAAGTCCCTCAGGATTTTATACGAATCAATCAAGTCACCTAAACTCCATCAGAGTCCAATCATTCCTCATAAGACCAGCCTCCAATTCCAGGTGTGAGTCCAGTAAGCCTTCTCTGAACTGTTTCCAAAACATTTACATCATTCCTTAAATGAGAGCAATACTGTACACAGTGCTCCAGATATGGTCTCACCAATGTCCTGTATAACTGAAGCATAACCTCGCTACTTTTGTATTCAATTCTCTTTTTGTGATTCATGCTCTTGGACACCCAGATCCCTCGGAGTCTCAGAGCTCTACAATCTCTCACTATTCAGATCAGAAACTTTTTTATTCTTCTGGCAACATGGACAATTTCTAATTTTCTCACATTATTCTCCATTTGGCAGATCTTTTCCCACTCACGTAACCTATCTCTATCCATTGTTGTCTCCTTATGTCCTCTTCACAAATTACTTTCCTACCTATCTTTATACCATCAGAGGTCAGAGCAGGAGTTGGCCATTCAGCCCATCGAGCCTGCGCCACCATTCAATACGATCATGGCTCATCATCCACTTCACGGTAGCAGTGGTTAGCACAGTTGCTTCACAGCTCCAGGGTCTCAGGTTCGATTCCGGCTTGGGTCACTGTCTGTGCGGAGCTTGCACTTTCTCCCTGTGTCTGCGTGGGTTTCCTCCGGGTGCTCCGGTTTCCTCCCACAGTCCAAAGATGTGCAGGTTAGGTGAATTGGCCATTCCAAATTGCCCTCAGTGTCCAAAAAGTTTGGGTGGGGTCACTGGATTACGGGGATAGGGTGGGGTTGTGGACTTAGGTAGGGTACTCATTCCAAGGGCCGGTGCACACTCAATGGGCCGAATGGCCTCCTTATGCATTGTAAATACGATGATTCTATGATTCAATGTCTTTTTCCCCACACTATCTCCATATCCATTTGTGTTATTGATATTTAGAAATCTGTCAGTTGGATGGCACGGTGGCCCAGTGGTTAGCACTGTTGCCTCATGGCACCAAGAACCTGAGTTTGATCCTGGCCCTGGGTCACTGTCCATGTGGAGTTTGCACATTCTCCTAGTGTCTTGTGGGTCTCAGATCCACAACCGAACTTATTGTGCAGCATTGGTGAATTGGCCTCGCTACACTGCCCCTTAATTAGAAAAAACTAATTTATTAAACAAAGAAAAAAAGAAATCTGTCGGTCTCTGCTTTAACCACACTCAGTGACTGAGCTTCCACAGCTCTCTGGGGTCGAGAATTCCAAAGATTTCTCTGAGTAAAGAAATGTCTCCTCCGAGACCAGTCCTAAGTGACTTCCCCCTTAGTTTGAATTTGTGTCCCCTGGTTCCAGACTCTCCAACCAGGGGAAACATCTCACCTGCACCCACCCTGTTTATTCCTTTATGGATTTTGTAAGTTTCAATGAAATCCCCTCTCATTCCTTGAAACTCTTGAGAAAAGAGGCCTAGTTTCCCCAATCTGCTTTCATAGGACAGTCCTGCCATACCCGGGACAAGTCTGGTGAAACTTTGTTGGGTTCCTCTGTGGCAATACCTTTCCTAAGGTAAGGGGAGTAAAACTGCACACATTACTCCAGCTGTGGTCTAAGCATTTCATAATGATCAATGTCAAGGCCACTGGATGGTATTCACTGAGGCACATTGCCTGGTTCTTCTTTGGCACCGGTATGATGGTGGTCTTGAAGCAGGTGGGAATCTCAGAACGGAGTAGGGAGAGGTTGAGGATGTCCGTGAACACACCTGCCAGTTGGTCCGCGCAGGATCTGGGTGCATGGCAGGGACTCCGTCAGGACCCGCCGCTTTCCGAGGGTTCACTTTCAAGACGGCCAATGTGACTTTGTACGCTGTGACGGTGGGCATGGGCGTGCCCAAGGCTGCTTGGGGCAGATGACAGGTTTGTTGGTTTCCTGCTCGAAATAAGCATAGAATGCATTGCGTTTGTTGGGAAGGGGTGCGCTGTTGCTAAAGATTCTACTCGGCTTTGCTTTTTAGCGCATTATGTTGTTTAAGCCTCGCCACAATCGATGAGAGTCCATGATTCTAGCTTAGTCTGGACAACTCTTCTGTTGTCTCTTGGCATCCCTGTTGGCTTTGCAGAGGTTGTACCCAGATTTTTTGTGTAGGTCAGGGTTGCCAGACTTGAATACCTCAGACGTGGCCTTCAGTCGAGAGTGAATCTCCGGATTCTGGTTGGGTAACGTACGTACTACCTTCTTTGACACACAATCGTCTACTCACTTGCTGATGAAGTCTGTGATGGTGCTGGCATACCCATTTAGGTTAGCTGCCGAGTTCTTGAATAGGGACAAGTCAAGAAGGAGCTCTTCTGTTGCCTCAGACCAGCATTTGCACAACCTTCTTAACCGGATTCTCCCGCTTAAGTTTCTGCTTGTATGCTGGGAAAAGGAGCACCATCTTGTGGTTCAACTTTCCAAAGTGCAGTCGGGATGGATCATCAGGTGCCCATGATGTTTGTGTAGCAGTGGTCAAGATGTTGGGGCCACTGTTGGGACAGGAAGTGTGTTGGTGGAATTTTCATAGATTATCATAGAATTTACAGTGTAGAAGGAGGCCATTCGGCCCATCAAGTCTGCACCGGCTCTTGGAAAGAGCACCCTACCCAAGGTCAACACCTCCACCCTATCCCCATAACCCAGCAACCCCAACCAACACTAAGGGCAATTTTGGACACTAAGGGCAATTTATCATGGCCAATCCACCTAACCTGCACATCTTTGGACTGTGGGAGGAAACCGGAGCACCCGGAGGAAACCCATGCACACACGGGGAGGATGTGCAGACTCCGCAGACAGTGACCCAAGCCGGAATCGAACCTGGGACCCTGGAGCTGTGAAGCAATTGTGCTATCCACAATGCTACCTACCGTGCTGCCCACGCTGGAGGTTGGCCTGTTTGAAGTGCCGGCCACGATGAACAAGGCCTCCGGGTATTCCGTTTCATTGTTATTTATAGCGGTTACAATTCATCAAGCGCCTTCTTCACTTCCACCTGGGGTGGGATGTAGACCCCCGTGATGATGGCAGAAGTGAACTCCATGGAAGGTAGTATGGACGGTACTTCACAGTCAGCTATTCCAGGTCCGGGGAGCAGTAGTTCGCAGGGTCGCTACGTCCGAGCACCAGGAGGAGTTGAGGAGGCAAAACCCTCCACCCACTCCAGGTTCAGTCCTGGATGTGATTAACAGCAGGAATAACAGCAGAATCAAACCCAACACCACTTGCGAACCATTTGGTGTCTCAGCATGTTGGACGACTGCGTGAATCCCTCCCCACAGTGAGAGCAGGTGAATGGCTTCTTTCCAGTGTGAACTCGCTGGTGCCTCCGCAATGTGGATGATGTTTGAAACCTCTGTGCAGTGAGAGCAGCTGAACAGTTTCTCCTCAGTGTGAATGCGCAGGTGGGGCATCAGTACCCGAGAGCTTTTAAACCTACTCCCACAGTCGGAGCATTTAAAGGGTCTCTCATTGGTGTGAGTGACATTGTGGCTCAGCAAGTGATGACCGAGTGAAGCTTTTCCCAGTCGGAGAGGTGAACGGGCTCTCCCCGGTGTGACCTCGCTCGTGTTTCATCAGGTTGGTGGAGGTTCTAAAGCTCTTTGTGCAGTGAGAGCAGCTGAACAGTTTCTCCTCAGAGTGAATGCGCTGGTGGGACATCAGTCGCTGTGAGCTTTTGAAACCCCTCCTGCAGTCAGAGCATTTAAAGGGCCTGCTCTTGGTGTGAGTGACATTGTGTTTCAGCAGGCTGGATAATTGAGCAAATCCCTTATCACACACAGAGCAGATGAACGGCTTCTGCCCGGTGTGAACTCTCTGGTGTCCCTGCAGGTGGGGTAACCGAGTGAATCCCTTATCACACACAGTGCAGATGAACGGCTTCTGCCCGGTGTGAACTATCTGGTGTCTCAGCAGGCTGGATAACCGAGTGAATCCCTTCCCACAGTCAGAGCAGTTGAATGGCCTCTCCCCGGTGTGAACTCGTTCGTGTCTCCGCAGGGTGCCAATGTGAGTGAATCCCTTTTCACACTGAGAGCAGGTGAAAGGCCTCTCTCCAGTGTGAACTCGTTCGTGTCTCCGCAGGTTGCCAATGTGAGTGAATCCCTTTTCACACTGAGAGCAGGTGAAAGGCCTCTCCCCAGTGTGAACTCGTTCGTGTTTCCGCAGGCTGCCAATGTCAGTGAATCCCTTTTCACACTGAGAGCAGGTGAAAGGCCTCTCTCCAGTGTGAACTCGTTCATGTCTCCGCAGGTTGCCAATGTCAGTGAATCCCTTTTCACACTGAAAGCAGGTGAAAGGCCTCTCTCCAGTGTGAACTCGTTTGTGTCTCCGCAGGTTGCCAATTTGAGTGAATCCCTTTTCACACTGAGAGCAGGTGAAAGGCCTCGCTCCAGTGTGAACTTGTTCGTGTCTCCGCAGGCCTCCAATGTGAGTGAATCCCTTTTCACACTGAGAGCAGGTGAAAGGCCTCTCTCCAGTGTGAACTCGTTCGTGTCTCCGCAGGTTGCCAATGTCAGTGAATCCCTTTTCACACTGAGAGCAGGTGAAAGGCCTCTCTCCAGTGTGAACTCGTTCATGTCTCCGCAGGTTGCCAATGTCAGTGAATCCCTTTTCACACTGAAAGCAGGTGAAAGGCCTCTCTCCAGTGTGACTGCGTTGATGTCTTTCCAGCTCGTGTGGGGCAATGTATCCCTTCCCACAATCCTCACATTTCCATGGTTTCTCCATGGTCCGGGTGATCTTGCATCTCACCGCGTTGGACGATCAGTTGAAGACTCGTCCACACGCAGAGCACCTATACAGTCTCTCCCTGCTGTGAATGGTGCCGTATTTTTTCAGGCTGTGTCACTGGTTAAAGCTCTTTCCACAGTCAGTGCTCTGTAACAGTCTCACACGTGTGTGTGTGTGTCTCAGTGCTTTTCCAGACACACTGATGTTTAAAATCTCTTGAAGCAGACAGAATAGACAAACATTTCTCCTTCTAGATTCAAAGGCCGATGATCCCAAGAATTGAGTGACTCAGTCAGTTCTTGACGTGATATTTAGTTTGAGATATCGGCCTCAAATTCCTCTCGTTCGAACTTCCTGCAAACAGATTTTACAATAGTAATCATTGTCAGTACAGGATAGAAACTCAGAACAGACAATTCTAGTTTCTATCGAACATTCTTTCCTCTCTCTTTCCCTGAAATGCTCTAAATCTCAATCCCACACACTCTCCCTCCATTCTCACTCTGCTATAACTAATATTCACCCTCCCAATTCTCCTGAAGATGCTGATCCAGGCTGATTGATAGATCCAAGCTCACTGTTTCCTGTCCTGGACACAGAGACCTGTATTCACTTACTTTCCCTTCCAATTTTCCTGAAGGTGCTGATCAACAAATCTAAACTCACTAAAACCTGTACAAGAGTAGAGAATCTCCATACAAGTACATTTACTGATTAGAGATAGGGAAATTCTGGGGAAGAGTTTTATTTAGTCATGGAGTAGTCATGACAGGGAACTCACTGCCCACAAGGGTTGCGGAAGTCGAGATGATCAATAATTTAAAATAAAATAAGATGGTTACTTGAAGAAAATAAACTTTCAGGGGAACACAGATATCGAGGGGGAATGGGACTGACTGGATTGCTGTAGAGAGTCAGCATTGACTTGAGTTACCAAATGGATTCTGTCAGTGCTGCAATGACTGTATGACTGGAAATATATAATGTAGGTACAGTAATATTTACAAAAGGAGAAATAATAATACATGTATTGTCTTACAGAACCATCAATAATAGCTACAATACATACCATATAACAACACTCGACATACCTCTGTCCAATATTGAATTTTTAAAAATTAATTTACGGGATGTGGACAATGCTGGTTAGGCCAGCATTTATTGCCCATCCCAGTTGCCCTTCCGAAGTAGTGGTGAGCTGCTTTTTGAACTGCTGCAGTCCTTGAGGTGTAGGTACATCCCCTGTGCTGTTTTTTTTTCCCACTTTGTTTTTTTATAAATTTAGGATACCCAATTAATTTTTTACAATTAAGGGGCAATTTAGTGTGGCTAATCTACCTACCCTGCACATCTTTGGGTTGTGGGGGCGAAACGCAAGCAAACACGGGGAGAGTGTGCAAACTCCACGTGGACAGTGACCCAGAGCCGGGATTGAGCCTGGGACCTCGGAGCCGTGAAGCAGCAGCGCTAACCACTGCTCCACCATGCTGCCCTACATCCCCTGTGCTGTTCGGGAGCGAATTCCAGGATGTTGCCCCAGGGGCAGTGAAGGAACGGCAATATATTTCCAAGTCAAGGTGGTGAGCAACTTGTAGGAGAACTTCCAGGTGGTGGGCTTCCCAGGTTTCTGCTGCTCTTGTCCTTCTAGATGGGAGTGGTTGTGGGTTTGGAAGGTGCTGTCTGAGGAATCTTTATGAGTTACTGCAGTGTATCCTGTAAATGGTATACACGACTGCTACTGTTTGTCGGTGGTGGAAGGTTTGAATGTTTGTGGAAGGCGATGCAATCAATCAGGCTGCTTTGTCTGGATAGAGTCGAGCTTCTTGCGTGTTGTTGGAGCTGCACTCATCCAGCAAAGTGGAGGGTATTCCATTACACTCCTGACTTGTGCTTGTAGATGTCTGGTGGACAGGCTTTGGGGCATCAGGAGGCATGTTACTCACCGTAGGATTCCCAGCCCTTGATCTGCCTTGGTAGCTGCAGTATTAATATGGCTAGTCCAGTCCAGTTTCTGACCAATGGTAACCGCCAGGATGTTGGTTGAACCAAGGCTGTAATGAGGTAAGGAACTGAGAGACCCTGGCAGAGCCCAAACTGAGCGTCCTGGAGCAGGTTATTGCAGAATAAGTGCCACTTAATAGGACCTTTGATGACTCCTTCCATTACTTTGCTGATGATGGAGAGTATTCCGACAGGGAAGTAATTAGCTGGGTTGGATTTGGCCTGTTTACTGACCCTTTAAATGTCAGCCATCTCCTGGGGAAGCACGGTAGCACAAGTGGATAGCACTGTGGCTTCACAGCGCCAGGGTCCCAGGTTCGATTCCCCGCTGGGTCACTGTCTGTGCGGAGTCTGCACGTTCTCCCCGTGTCTGCGTGGGTTTCCTCCGGGTGCTCCGGTTTCCTCCCACAGTCCAAAGACGTGCAGGTTAGGTGGATTGGCCATGCTAAAAAAAAAAAATTGCCCGTAGTGTCCATAAGGGTTGGGAGGGGTTATTGGGTTGCGGGGATAGGGTGGAAGTGAGGGATTAATGTGGGTCGGTGCAGACTCGATGGGCCGAATGGCCTCCTTCTGCACTGTATGTTCTATGTAATCTATGTAATCTATGAAACCAGCCCTTTAATTGTGAACATTGGGAAAGAGATCGTCCTTTTAGCCAGACAAATAAATGTGTCGAGCTGAGGGAGCAAAGGATGTTAATGTCTTTAAGAGAGAGAGACCTGGGCCAAGCTTTGCAGAGTCTGCACCCTCCCTGGATTCACTTCCTTTCCCTTCAGTCACTGCAAGTTACCAATTGAAGGTCAGAATGAGAAAAGAAATGGAAAGGGGGAGAAAAGAAAGTGTTTTACTCACAGATGTTGGAGACAGGAGTCTGTGTGCAGCTCAAGCTCATTCAGGGTTGGGGGAACAACAGCTTTCTCGGCAGAAACCTCCATGTGCAGCTTTCGCATCGAGACAATGGGGGAGCTTTGATTGGCGGAGGGGCAGAGTCTTTCCGGTCCTCCAATCTTCCCATTGGACAACACCTGAGAGGTAAGGTCCGGGGAAGTGAGCTCCCCGACGCATGCGCAGTCCCGGGTCAGGGAAGGGGCGATCACCGACGGCCGGAACTGTCAGCCGGTTGCTGGAAACCGTCTCGAGGATGTGTTGGGGGAGACGGAACAGAGGGTGGGGGCGGCGCTCGCGTGTCCGCGCGCCGGCGTGTGCGCACTAATGCAGTGACGTCACCACGGAGCGACTGGATTCCTATTGGCTGATTTAGAGAATGAATTCCTTTGTGATGTCACAACGTGGAGGTTAAACAATGGGTTTCAGACTAAAACTTCCTCCTCTGGGCAACATCTGGGAGCAAATCAATGTCTCCCCCTTTCAGAAGTTCATACGATATAAGAACAGAATTAGGCCATTTGGCCCATCGAGTCTGCTCCGCCATTCGGTCATCGCTGATCTCATCCTGGCCTTATCTCCACCGTCCTGAGAGTTCTTCAGAACCCTTCAACCAGATTAAAAATCTGTCTAACTTCTCCCTAAATTTACTCACTGTCCCAGCTCCTCTGCACTCTGGGGTAGTGAATTCCACAGATTCACAGCCCTTGGGAGAAGCAGCTTCTCCTCAACACTGTTTTGAACAGGGCAGCACTGTGGCCCAGTGGTTAGCACTGCTGCCTACGGCGCTGAGGATCTGGGTTCGATCCTGGCCCTGGGTCAATGTCTGTGTGGAATTTGCACTTACTCCCTGTGTCTGCGTAGGTTTCACCCCCACAACCCAAAGATGTGCAGAGTAGGTGGATTGGTCACACTAAATTATTGCCCTTTAATTGAAAAAAAAATAATTGGGTATTCTTAAAAAAAAATTTTTTTTTAATTAAAACTGTTTTGAATTTGCTACCGCTTACCGTAAGACTATTACCTCTCGTTCTGGAATGCCCCACAAGAGGCAGCAGCTGCTCCAAGTCTACTTTATCTTTCCATTTCTTTCCTCATTCTGAGGGGACAGTGGTGACTTGCAGCAGCTGAAGAGAAAGGAAGTGAATCCAGTCTGTATGTTCCACACATTTTGAGTTCAGTAACATAGACATATTTCTGTCTGGCAGCCTGCATGGAGATTTTCAGGCCTCTCCAAGACGGGGAGCAGGGATCTGTCAGTCAGCCTGAATCAGCACCTTTAGAGAATTAGGAGGATGAATATTACAGCAGAGTGAGAATGGAGGGAGAGTGTGTTGGATGGAAACTAGAATTGCCTGTTCTCAATTTCCATTTGTAAATTCCTTTTACAGGATATTAGATGAAGATTTGCAGAAAAAAACCTAACGCCACTTCAGGATTTGGAGGAGTCACTTGGTTTATGGGGACCTGAATATCATCAGGAGAACCATCACTGCAAAAGACACTTCTGGGGTTAAGGATTGCCAATCAGGAAAAGGAACAGAATGGAAGTAAACACAGGAACGAAGAATCACATTGGGCTGCTTCCAGGAGAATTGAGTGACAATTCAGCGACGTAACCATGGAGTGTGATTTTTGATTGTCTTAAAAGTAAAAGGGCTACATTCTATTTGTAGTTTAAGGGATACGTTCCCTATAAAAATAGTGTTTAGGCATTGTTGCTTCTAGTTTGTTGCAGTAAAGTCATAAAACCTGAAGTTTTTGTCTTATGACTCATTAATTTGTTCACTGGGTTTAGAATTTATCTTTTAAAATTCCTGATCTTTTCAGAGATCTTACACAGTTGGTTTTGAGTCACAAGTTTCAACTTCCCATTTAAGCCTCAGGCAACTTGCTGTCTCTCTCTTGCTCATGTCAATAACAGCCCAGTAACAGAGCTGAAGGCTGGAGATGCTGTGACCGCATGTCGGAGCTGGAATCAGTTGAAAGAAGAACCATAGTTTCTGGTTGAGCTTTGTGTTAGCTGTCCAACCAGGCTGACCATATATAAATAGCTAACCAGGTATTATGTTGTGATGAGGGTTTAGAAACAGACCCTGGGTAGACGAGTTCACTGAAGCTGTGGGCTTGTCAGCTGTACAATGAAACCAGGCATCAAACAGCCACAGACACCTGTAATATTGGACACTGGGTTTAATCCTGTTCTGTATTAAACAGACCTATTTGAATCTGGGTGATTGTGATATAGTTAATCTGACCCTTTGTTCATTCAATTCCAAAAGTGAATAACATTGATTCAAGTACAGTGACTACCTTGTCAATCTGTCAATAAAGTGGTGTCGGTTCATGCTGATCCGTGTCTGAAAGCAATTCCATTACTTATTTTTGTTACTGACTAGACTGTCTCTCTCTTCTCTCCTCTCTCTCTCCTGCCTCTCCCAGTCTCTGGTGTTCCTCTCTCTCTCTGGTGCCTCTCACCCCCTCTGCTTCCTCTCTCTCCCTCTGTCTCTCTCAGCTGCCTCTCACTCTCTCTCTTCAGTGAGAGGATGGTTTAGCACACTGGGCTAAATTGCTGGCTTTTAAAGCAGACCAAGGCAGGCCAGCAGCACGGTTCGATTCCTGTACCAACCTCCCCGAACAGGCGCCGGAATGTGGTGACTAGGGGCTTTTCACAGTAACTTCATTGAAGCCTACTCGTGACAATAAGCGATTTTCATTTCATTTCATTTTCATTTTCATTTCATTTCATTTCAGTGCTTAGGAAGGCAGGTGGGATAGTTTCCTTTGGTAGCCGAGGGTTGAGATTATGAGAACAGGGAGATTGTGCTGGAACTGCATCAAACACCAGTTAGACCACAGCCATATTACAGGAAGGATGTGATCATCCGAGAGAGACTGCAGAGGAGATTATTTATTTATTTAAATTTAGTGTGCCCAATTAATTTTTTCCAATTAAGGGGCAATTTATTGTGGCCAATCGACCTACCCTGCACAACTTTGTGTTGTGGGGGTGAAACCCACGCAAACACAGGGGGAATGTGCAAACTCCACACGGACAGTGACCAGGGCCAGGATTCGAACCTGGGACCTCATGCTGCCCGTTGCAGAGAAGATTTATGATGATGTTACCAGGGATGGAGAATTTTAACTATGAGGAAAGTTTGCATCTCCCCAGTGTGAATTCGCCGGTATACAGTGAGTTGCTGAATCTAGTCCCACAGTGAGAGCACCTGAACGGTCTCTCATCAGTGTGAACAAGCTGATGGGACATCAGTTCCCTGGACATTTTATAGAATTTCCCACAGTTTAAACATTTGAAAGGTCTGTCTTTAATAATAATCATCTCTATTGTCACAAGTAAGCTAACATTAACATTGCAATGAAGTGAAAAGCCCCGAGTCGCCACATTCTGCCGTCTGTTCGGGTACACGGTGGGAGAATTCAGAATGTCCAAATTACCGAACAGCACGATAGATAAACTCGGTCAGTTCTCACTGGAACGACGGAGGTTGAGAGGCGAGCTGATAGAGGTCTACAAGATTATGAGTGGCATGGACAGAGTGGATAGTCAGATGCTCTTTCCTAGGGTAGGAGAGTCAAGTACTAGGGGACATAGGTTTAAAGTGCGCGGGGAAAAGTTCAGAACAGATGTACGAAGCAGGTTTTTTATACAGGGTGGGAAATATATGGAACGTGCTGCCTGGGGAGGTGGTGGGAGCAGGTACGGTCAAGGCAGTTAAGGGACAACTAGATAAATATATGACTAGGGTGGGAATGGAAGGATATGGACTCCATAAGTGCAGACGGTTTTAGTTTAGGCAGGTACCATTATCGACGCAGGCTTGGAGGGCCGAAGGGCCTGTTCCTGTGCTGTATTGTTCTGTTTTTTTTTTAAATTTTGGGGTTCCCAATTCATCTTTTCCAATTAAGGGACAATTTAGCATGTTCAATCCACCTACCCTGCACATTTTTTGGGTTGTGGGGGTGACACCCACGCAAACACGGAGAGAATGTGCAAACTCCACACGGACAGGGACCCAGAGCTGGGATTGAACCTGGGACCTCGGTGCCGTGAGACTGCAGTGCTACCACTGCGCCACCGTGCTGCTCTTGCATATTGTTCTATGTTCACCTCTTCCAGGACTCGTGGGAGGAAACTGGAGCACCCGGAGGAAACCCACGCAGACACGGGGAGAACATGCAGGCTCCGCACAGCCAGTGACCCAAGCCGCGAATCGAACCTGGGACCCTGGCGCTATAAAGTAACAGTGCTAACCATTGTGCTACTGTATCACCCCAATATGATCCCACTAGTGTTTCAGAAAGGTGGATGAATCCCTTCCCACAATCAGATGAATGGCCTCTCCCTAGTGTGAATTCGCTGGTGGACAGTGGGTTTAGATGATCGCCTGAACCCAGCCCCGCAGTGAGAGCACCTGAACGGTCTCTCATCAGTGTGAATATATTGGTGGGACATCAGCTCCCAGGAGCCTTCATAACATTTCACATAGTCTGGGCATTTAAAAGGTCTCTCATCAGTGTGAACATGTTGATGGTACATCTGTTTTCCAGAGCTTTTAAAGCACTTCCCACAGTGCAGACATTTGAAAGGTATTTTGTCAGTGTGAACTCGCTGGTGTCTCAGCAGGGTGAATATATGAGTGAATCCCTTCCCACACTCAGTACAGGCAAATGGTCTCTCCCCAGTGTGAACTCGCTACTGTTTCAGTCGCTTGGATGAATCAATCAATCCTTTTCCACACACACAGCAGGTGAACAACTTCTCTCCAGTGTGAACCTGCTGTTGTGTCAGCAAGTTTGATGACCAAGTAGATCTCTTCCCACACACGGAGCAGATGAATGGTCTCTCCCCAGCGTGAGTGTGTCGATGAGTTTCCAGCTCAGATGGGAAACCAAATGCCGCCTCAAAATCCCCACATTTCCACGGTTTCGAGCCAGTGTGAATGCGCTTGTGTCTTGACAGGCCAGAAGATTGGCTGAAACCTCGTCCACACACACACACACAACACATGTATGGTTTCTCTTCACTGTGAACGGTGTTTTTTCCTTCCATGTGAATCGATGGAATTCCCTGCCCAGTGAAGCAGTTGAGGCTCCTTCATTAAATGTTTTCAAGATAAAGATAGATAGTTTTTTGAAGAATAAAGGAATAAAGGGTTATGGTGTTCTGGCGGGAAAGTGGAGCTGAGTCGACAATACATCAGCCATGATCTCATTGAATGGCGGAGCAGGCTCAAAGGTCCAGGTGGCCGACTCCTGCTTCCAGTTCTTATATTATGTTCAAAACCTGTTGATATTCAGTAACGATAACTTAAGCGACTCCGTCAGATCCTGATGTGATGTTTCCCAAATGCAAACCTTCCCCTTCCAATATCCCGTGAAATCAGTTTAGACAGAAAAAAAGGAGTGAGAGAAAATCCAGAAAAACACAAAGGTGGATTGTGAAATTGAGCTGAAATCTGGTCATTTGTGAGGCCGGCACTAGGAAAAGGTGACCTTGAAAACTGCCAGATGTTCACAAAAGAACAACTGATTCACTGATGTCGTTCAGGGAAGGGAACCATCCACAGGTCTGGGCCAGAAAAGTTTCAGGCCTCTGTGGGGGGAGGAGAGTGAGAAAAGATTGAGAGCAGAGGCGGAGGAGAGGGAATTTATATTTCCAAAATCTAACCAGAACATTGACAGAATCTCCCAAACCCTCAACCTCCGCCTCCTTGAAGGACCAGGATATTGGGTCTGTGAACACCATCACATCCAAGTTCCCCTCCAAGGCACACACAGTTCTGACAGTAAGTAATGGGTGAGCAGAAACTTTCTCCACTTCAA
The DNA here is from genome assembly GCF_047496885.1 of Scyliorhinus torazame. Taxonomy (NCBI): domain Eukaryota; kingdom Metazoa; phylum Chordata; class Chondrichthyes; order Carcharhiniformes; family Scyliorhinidae; genus Scyliorhinus; species Scyliorhinus torazame. Next base: position 63,386 of record NW_027308748.1, read on the forward strand.
TATTGGGAAGACATTGCGTTCAGCCCCTGTAACAAACTCCATTTATTAGCCACTGACTCCATCCCTCACCCTGGTCATTGTTTTGAGATTGAGATTAAAAGAGATTGTCCAAATGGTTGGTGTGATATTTGACCCTGTGACTTGCTCCCAACCACATATTTACATCATCTTGAAGACTGGATTCCACCTCAGTAACATTGCCTGACTCCAGCCAAGGCTCAGAGCATCTGTTGCTAAAACTCTGATCTATTCCTTTGTAACCGCTGAGAGATCTTTGCTCCTCAAATTGATACTTCCTGAGTATTCCTGATTTTATTTACTCTGTCTTAGGTGGCATCACCTGAAGGTGCCAAGACCACAAGACTTTGTAAGGTGCACCTTGTACACCACCTTCAGCGGTATCAGCCCCAGCCTCGCACACAAAGTTGAGGCGTTTAGCCTCCACAGCACACACCCTCCTCCAGTGCCACACCCAGCTTTTCCTCCCACTTCGCCTTAACCCCTCCATGGACACCCCATCCTCCTCCAAAACCCTCCTGTAAATCACCGAGACGACCCCACCCCCCCTCCCCCTGTCCGTTGACAGCACCACCTCCAACAGCGAGGAGACAGGCACTATTGGGAAGGTCGGGAAGACCTTCCTTGCAAAGTCCAGCACCCGCATATACCTAAAACATTCTCCCCACGCCAACCCAAACATCTCAGTCAGCCCCTCAAAGCTCGTAAACTGCCCTCCCAGAAACAGGGATTCTATAATTCTAACTTTTAAAGAATATTTTAGAGAAGCCAATTATATTTCTTTTCCAATTAAGGGGCAATTTAGCGCGGCCAACCCACCCAACCAGCACATCTTAGGTTGTGAATATAATTGTAACTTATGATGACCACTCGTGTGCCCTACTGAACTTAACTTTACCCCTTGTCATTGTCAGCAGTCCCTTCTTGGTGCAATATGTAGATAATCCAACGAGGGCAGGGGCAGTACTGGATCTGGTATTGGGGAATGAGCCTGGACAGGTGGTTGAGGTTTCAGTAGGGGAACATTTTGGGAGTAGTGAGCATAATTCCATATGTTTTAGGGTACTTTTGCCACAGATATTTGGGCACAAAAGGCAGGACGTCCCTTGAGGTAGTAGGATCCAGAGAGCAGGATTTACATCCTTTTCTTTCCTTCCCTGCTTCCACCCTGCCTCATCGTTAAGTCATTGGGACTCAAAGGGTGACCCAGTTTGATGGACAGGTTGTCTCTATTCGAAACAATGGGGGACAAGCTCCACCCAGCTATGAAAATAATGCCCCCAACGTGATGGCGGCCGCACATGCTCAGTGCTGCACATTGCCCCCAATAAAGATGGTGATCATTAACCGGGACGATTTAAGGGATCTTTGGCCCCGCTCAGTACAAATGCGATTGATGAGTTTTTGAGGGAGTTTGTAGATCACACAACCTGTATAGAAATCTTCCCGTCCACACGCCGGTTCCATCATACGCTCCGATCTGTAATTTTACGCTTACAAATTACGGATCCGAGAAAAAAAGCATCCACCCCTCGCCATTTCCCGCACTGCGTATGCTTCATTCACTACCCCTCATTCGCTCAGATTGGTTGGAGGACCAGCCGCTCCCATTCGGTCCTCCAGTCCTGCCCCCTATTATTAGTGGTCCTGAGCTGCCGTCAATCATTCCCCTGGGCATTGTGATCTGGAGCATGCGCAGTGCGGTTGATGAGGTGAGACAGTAGCGCGCAGGTGCAATGCTATTGTTCGTCTGGAGGAGAGTCCTTTGTCCCGTGGAAGCAAAGTTAGTATCAGGCGGTGGGAGGGAGGATCCGCAAACCCTTCACAATCATTGTCAGCTCCCTGGTTTGCAGCTGCGGGGCTTCTCCCTCCTAGGAACAGGCCCAGGTTAACGGTCACCATCCTGCTTCAGCGACTGGAGGATAGTTCACATCAGAGGATGGGGGAGGGAGACAATAAATAAGAGCTCACACTTTGCACTCAAATCAATGAGGACTCTGATCTCTGGAAAGGAAGGAAACCCTGGGAGATGGGCGGGGAGAATTTGCAAACACCCGCTGGAGGCCCCAAACCGCCAAAAAGAACACACAGATCCTGATTTTGCAGCTCCCGGGGCTTGTTTGCTTCAGCTGTGGCCGTCTTGGTGAAACAACAGAGTGGGCGGGGTATCAGGATTCCAGTGACCAGGAGAGAAAATTACCGATTTATTCTCACTGCACAGAGGGACTTGAGAACTGAACCCAGCCAGAGTGGAGGGAGCGGGTAAACTGTAAGGAAAGGAATTTTGAAGATGGTTTGAAAGATTTGGAAGACTGACAAACTCTCATGGTGAAAATTAAAGGTAAGCCTGCACGGGTCTGTGTGAAGAGGTGGGCGGTGTTGGGTGGGCTGCTGACAGAAATGCGAGGCCAGGGAGGGGGTGGTTGGCTGCCAGAACGGTTGGAACAGAGTTCTACATAGGTCCAGTTGACGAGTCAGACACCCAAGCAGCAAATCTCAGTGGATTCAAATATGGCCCATAAAATGTGGGCTGGTTTGTCACCCTGAGGTTTGGATTCCAGCATAGGGAGGAGGGAGAATGGATGTGATGAGGATTTACTGTTTCACAGAAAGAAGTGCAGAAAACCTGTTCCAAACAAACTAGAATTGTCTCTCCTTCATTTTTATTCGGTATTGACAATGATGATGTTTATAAACTCTTTTTATGGGAAATTTGAAATTTACAGGTGTGAAATCGTCGAACCTGGAGAGACACAAGGACATCCACACCATAGACAAACCATGGAAATGTGGGGCCTGTGGGAAGGCATTCATATCTCCATCCCAACTGGAAACTCATCTGCGTAGTCACTCAGGGGAGAGACCTTTCACCTGCTCCATGTGTGGGAAACAATTTCATCGATTGTTCAACCTTTGCACACACCAGCGAATTCACACTGGAGAGTGACCATTCATCTGCTCTGTGTGTATGAAGGGATTCAGCAGTTCATCACACCTGCTGAAACACAAACGTGGTCACACTGGGGAAAGTCCGTTCATCTGCTTCAAGTGTGGGAAGAGATTTACTGATTCATCTGACCTTCTAACACACCAGCGAGTTCACACCGGGGAGAGGCCTTTCAACTGCTCCATGTGTGGGAAGAGATTCACGCTGTCACAAAACCTAATGAGACACAGGCGAGTTCACAAATAACTTTTGGAAGTAGATTCAGCTGAACGGATGATCTCAGTGTCAGTGACAAAGAAATCAATGAGCTCCTTGCACTTGTTTGAAGTCAGGAGAGAGATTTAAGAAGATGATCATGAAGAACAGAATCTGAGTTGTCCTTGCTTCCAGGAACAATCCAGAAATAGTGACCAGTTTAGGCAGAGGAGAGCAGAGCCAGGTAGAGCTGGATGTGTTGCTGCTGCCTCTGGTAATCAACAGTTCAACCAGTTGATAAGACTGCGCCAAGTGAAAAGGGGATTGGTAAGAATGAGAAAATGGGCAGCAAATGATCTCAAGTTTACAGATGATAAAGGTTGGGATGCTGTTCAGGAGTGTGTTGGAATCATCAAGTTTAAAGATAACAGTTGCATAGATGTTGGTTTCAGAGCAGATACACTGAGGTGTGGGCTAGGTCGGGCAATATTATTGAGCTGGATATAAACAGTCTTAGTGATGGTGCAAATATGTAGTCAAAAGCTCATCTTCTGGTCAAATATGACATTGAAATCTGCATTAGTCACACACTGTGCGCGTACCACCTACAAGATGCACTGCAGCAACTCAACAAGGCTCTTTGGACAGTACTTTTCAACTTGTGACCGCCTCATACGACAAGCACAGCAGACACATGAGAACACCATCACCTGCAGGTTCCCCTCCAAGCCACACAACATCCTGACTTGGAACTATGTCCCTGTTCCTTCACTGTTGTTGGGTGAAAATCCTGGAATTCCCACCCTGGCCACACTGTGGCCCAACCTACACATCATGCATTACATCAGTTTGAGAAGACAACTCACCACCATCTTCTCGAGGGCAATTAGGAGTGGGCAATGATTTCTCCCAGCAATATCCACTCCCTGTGAAAGGATAAAATAAACAGTTGCCAGGGAGGTGGATGGTGACTAGAGAATGGAGTTTGTAGCAGGGCCATAAGACAATGGCTTCACTATTTATTTTTAAAAATAAATTTAGAGTACCCAATTATTATTTTCCAATTTAGCGTGGCCAATCCACCTACGCTGCACATCTTTGGGTTGTGGGGATGAAACCCACGCAGACACTGGGAGAATGTGCAAACTCAATGACTTCACTATTTCCAATGTTTAATTGGAGGAAATGTCTGCTCACCCAATTCTGGATGTCAGACAAGTCAGGACGATGTGTGAATTGGAGGTGGTGGTTTTCATATACACCTCTTACTTTGGGGAAGTTGGGGGTTTGAGATTCTGTCAAAGTTATTATTCAAGTTGTAGTTGGATAAAATTTGTCTCCTTTACCTCCTGCCTCTCCACTTCTATTTTTCCTCTTCTACTCCCAAAGTGTCCAGAGTCTAGTGTAGGCCCACTGACCCAGGGTGACCGGCCGCCATCTTGGTAGAAACAAAGTAGAAACTTGGTAGAAGCGGCGCATGTGCGGCCATTTTGGTGAGGGAACAGGAAGTGGAGGCTTCAGGGTCCCAGTGACCAGGAGAAAAATCATTCTGAACCCTGGACCAGCTCTACCCTCCCATCCAATAATTTTAATATTCAAACATATTTTTCTGTTGATATTTTTGAAATACTCTCGTACTGCCCACTGTAAAACCTTCACTGAACTACCTGTATCACAATGGCAGTTGAGCAAAACTCAGTGAGTTCCAGGATCTGCCTGAAAAGGCAGCGATACGATTCACTAATTAATTTTAAAAGAGAGGTGGATAGTTACCTGAGTATGAGAAGGTGCAAGGCGAGGGACATGAAACGGGAATGAGGGACTGAACAAGTCCGTTCTTTCTAAAAGTCAGCACAGGAAAGATGGGCTGAACAACCCCCATCGCCCCCTCTTGTGCAATGCACCTCTACGATTCTCGGAACTTGAATGGAACCAAAATAAAATCCGAAATCGTTATTGGTCATTTTACGAAATGTAAAGAGGACACTGTCCATCAAGAGCCACTTAAGAGCAGAATAAACAGGAGCAGTTGGAGGACATAGAGCCTGCTCCACTTTTTCTCCTTGTCGCCATTTTCCTTCTTTCCCTCTGTATCCAATAATCTCTTGAATTCAGTCTTGAATATACTCAGCGACTGAGCATCCACAGCCTTCAAGGGTATAGAATTCCAATTTACAAACTTGAATGAAGAAACGCCGCATCTTATTCACATATTGCCACTAACATCTCAAGATGTTTTACCGGAGGATAGGCAGACAGGGATTCCTACAAATAGTTGTTTGTGGTTCATTGCAGTTCCTTGACAAGGTATCGGCTTTATTCTGAGTGTTGTGAAGGCTGAGCTGACTTTTCTGGTACGCCTGCTTTCCAGAGATGATCAGACAAGAGTAATGCTGCTGGGCTCAACGCTTTTTCATCAACAATGATTCAGCCTCTGCAGGAAATTGAGAAAAGAGGCAGCATCGCTCTTCGGCCACACAGGATAGTACTGGTTAGATTCAATGTCTTTATCCAGAGGGTGTGGAACTTGCCGCCACAGGGACTGGTTGAGGAAAACAGCATGAATGCACTTAGCAGTTGCAGACACAAGAGAGAAAGGAATAGAAAGACCTGCTGACAGAGAGAAGCGATACTCATGGGGAATATATAGACTGACACTGGATACAATGACCTGTTTTTGTGCTGTCTATTGAGTTTCATTCTACTTTGATTCTTTTTACAGGGTATTGGAATGGAAAGACTTACAGACAGAAAACTCAAGGTTTAAGAGCCTTTTGATTTGTCAGGATATGAATATCATCGGCCCCTGAATGTGGAAGGAGAAATGTTTGTCTTCTATCTGTGGGAAGGTCAGTGTAACTGGAAAAAGCACCGAGACACATACATATGCAAGTGAATGTGTTCCAGTGAGCTGACTGTGAAAAGAGCCTTAACCAGTTACACAGCCTGAAAAAACATCACATCATTCACAGCAGAGAGAAACTGTACACGATGTTCTGTGTGTGAATGAGGCTCCAATCTGGAGAGACACAAGGTCATCGGCACCATGGAGAAACGGTGGAAATGTGGAGACTGTGGGAAGGGGTTCAAATCTCCATCCCTGCCGGAAGCTCATCAACGATCAACGCAGTCACACTGGGGAGAGACCATTCACCTGCTCCCTGTGTGGAAAGGGATTTACACAGTCAGCACACCTTATGAAACATCAACTTGTGCACAGTAATACGAGATCTTTTAAATGTTCTGACTGTGAGAAGAGCTTCAAAAGTGAAATGGATCTGCTGAGACACCAGCGAGTTCACACCGGAAAGAGGCCATTCACCTACTCCGAGTGTGGGAAGGGATTCACTCAGTCAGCCAACCTGCTCACACACCAGCAGGTTCACACTGGGGAGAGGCTGTTCCCTTGCTCTGTGTGTGGGGAAAGATTTAATCATTTATCTAACCTGCAGAGACACCAGACAGTTCACACTGGAGAGAGGTCGTTCACCTGGTCTGAGTGTGGGAAGAGATTCCTTCACTTATGGAACCTTGCTACACATCAACTTGTTCACAGTGATCAGAAACCTTTTAAATGTTCTGACTGTGAGAAGAGCTGTAAACTACATCTGATCTGCTGAAACACCAACGCACTCACACTGGGGAGAGGCCGTTTATCTGCTCTGTGTGTGGGGAGAGATTCACTTGGTCATTCCACATGCTGAGACACCAGAGACTTCACGAGTGACTGCAGGGGTTGGATTCTGCTGTTATTGCTGCTGTTAATCACATCCAGGACTGAACCATGTTCATTCTGACAGCTGGAGTTTGTTTCTGCTGATAATAATCCCTGTTACCAGTTGGAGTTTAATATTTTGATATTTGTCAAATGAATTAATGTTTCAGACACACACTTTGTTGGGTCCTTAATTTCTCCAGGATAAGAGGCAACTAATTTGTGTCCTGTCACAGATTGCTCCATTTTTTGGACTTTTCTCCTTTCTAACTCTAGATTATTTCAATTCTCATACCTTATTACTTCCTTGGGTTTGAGGGTGAGACCCACACAGACACAAAATACTGTGTTTTCTGTATTGGACTGTATTTCCACATTAAAATCTGGAACACATGTCGATATGGATTGGTGTCTCCATATCATGTGTATAAAGTATTGATGTTCTCTAGTTATGCTCTTCCCCACATTCTCTCCATATCCTCTCTCACAAAACCTTCCATTATTTTAAAGATTTCTATTAGGTTATCCCCTCCGCCTTCATTTCGAAGGAGAGACGAGACCCAGCCTGTCAATCCTTTCCTGATATTTTATATGTACCTACACATTTCTGGTTTCACAATTATAAATCTTCTTTGCACCCTCTTCAGTGCCTCGGTATCATTTTATAATATCGTGACCAGAACAGCATGCAGTGATCGGTGAGATACTTGATCCAAGAGTCACAGATAACCCAAAAAATGGGACCAAGCTAATATGCGATATTACGCTGGTTTATTAAGAAACAGTTTAAAAATGATGCATAATGGACACACAAAACATCATACAGCCTGAGAATGATTTCCCACTCCCAGAGGACAGACGGATGATGCAGAATGAGTACTGGTCTCCATTACTAGTGGCTGCAGTCTCCTCTGGATGGTTCACTGCTGTGAGCCAGTGTGGGTGTTGGGTGAAGCCAGTATAGATCTTTTTAGAAATCTCTTCCTGTTTTAGCCTTTACACAGACAAATGGTTTGCGGATGGATCCTGAGATCCAATCATATCAGGATTAGAAATGTCAATTTAAGAGCCTGTGTTGGAGACCAGTCCTGGGCAGAAAGAACAGGTCTGTCCTGTGTTTGTCACCCAGTAAGCTGCTGTGGGAGATTTCTTCACAGGCGAGAAAGGAAGTGAGCTATTCCTATAATATTCAATAAATGCCTTAATATTTTATCATTTATTTCTTACAAATCTTCCCGTCTTGAGAAGTGAATATCCTTATTGACTTCTCTCAACTGATTTCTGATCAACCCACCTATTTCTACACTACAAGCTTGTTTTCATAATTTCTTGATTACATAGATAACACACTTAGATAACATACTAAAACTGCTAAAGTTATCAGAATCAGCAACACAAATGCTTGAGCTGCCACCAAGAATAAAAGTAAAAACCTTTCCAGTAAAATGTGATAACTGTTCACTTAGATTCATCTTTCCCAGCTGCAGAGCATCTCACACCATTCCAAATTATTGGCATGTTGAAAATACATCAGCTTCAAACAGAAGTTCATGCACGGACTTTAAAGATTCTCCAGCTCTCTGTTCAGCTACCTTCACCTTGTGGATATTTTCTAAATCCAGATTCTAGATCCCTCTTCACTTTAATTTCACTCCCTCTGACAGATACAAGTGTGTATAATTATATGCTGATTGTTTTAAAGTCAGTTTTTCAGTGGAATATGTGTCAATATCATAATGATTTAAAATGTTGTCTCATTCTACTGATCACATTAATCGCTCGATGTTGTTCTGTTATCGAATAGCTGAGTATGTCTGGGACCCGTTCTTCAGTGCAGCTTCACCATGCATTTCCACATCAGCACACCCACACTGGTATCCCAGTATCAGGCTCCATGTGCCATACACGTCACTCTTGGCCTTTCAGGTGATCTCACTGAAAAGTCTGGCCGGGGGGGGGGGATCTCTGTCGGAGGATCTGTACTTCTCTCTCCCTGCATGGCTCCAATGCCTCAGTCAATGGCCAATCAATTCAGTTTATCTTTTAAAGTTCAGAGGCAGGGACATATTTATCTCCAAGAGAAAGTTATCAATTTATTTGTCTGATCTACACTGATTTTCACTAGAATGTACATCGATATAACATTGTTCTATTCTATTGAACTCTCCCCAGGGTGAGTTATCCCATTTCCCATTGGGTGATGTGATTTTCTCTATATCTTATTCTAAGTGGGCCATCCTATTAATTATTATCAGTCTCATTCAGGAGTCCTGGAGAAACTTTACTGTCCAATAGTAATTGCATTCACACAATATTGTCTTTGTATATCAGAGACACAAGTATTTGAAATCAGTTTGGAGATAACTCCCATATCTCCCGTTCTCAAACACCTGTTTTGAAAGATAAGAAATGGGATAAAGCCAAATCTTTAAAAGGCAAATTGTCACCGTGCTGTCAGTGGAAAGGGTTAACTTCTCGGTTTGTTTGCAAAGGGATTGGTTGCAAACATTCCCAACTGTGCCCAATTGTGCTGACTTTATGTGACTTTCCTTTTCAGATCAATGAACCAAACGCTGTCTGTGTGGAGTCTGCACGTTCTCACCGTGTCTGCGTGGGTTTCCTCTGGGTGCTCCGATTTCCTCCCACAGTCCAAAGATGTGTGGGTTAGGCGGATTGGCCATGCTAAATTGCCCTTAGTGTCCAAAAAGATTAAGTGGGGGTTACTCGGTTATGGATTACG
>NW_027308749.1:0-5000 GCF_047496885.1 Scyliorhinus torazame
CACTGGTTCATGACTTGCCACTGCCTGGCCCTGCCTCCACAGGCTGAGTCCGACTGGTTTATGATTTGCCACTGGTTCATGACTTGCCACTGCCTGGACCTGCCTCCACAGGCTGAGTCCGACTGGTTCATGACTTGCCACTGCCTGGACCTGCCTCCACAGGCTTAAGTCCGACTGGTTTATGACTTGCCACTGTCTCCACCAGCCTCCACAGGCTAAGTCCGACTGGTTTATGATTTGCCACTGTCTCCACCAGCCTCCACTGGTTCATGACTTGCCACCGACTCGGCCAGCCTCCCCAGGCGAAGCGCGGGCGTTTGGTGACAATTCCAAGGCAGACCAAGGCAAACACGGCCCCTTGCGCGGCGGGGAGCCGTGCCCGGCCTCGGCGGGGCGTCGGGCCGCCGTTTGGAGCGCCGGCCGAAAACCCGAAAAAAGGGCGAAAATCGGAAAGAATTCGCGCCCGATCGGGCCGAGCGGCCGGCGGGGCGGCAGCCCGGGTCGGTCTCCGCAGACCTGGAGGCTCGAGGGGACCTTTCCGACCAAAGTCCATTTCTCGATTTTCCACCTCCTACCAATCTGCAGGTACCCCGCCAACCCCTCGGGACGCCAAACGCAAATGGCAAATCGGCGGGAGGGCGCCCGGTAGTCCATCCGAGGAAGGCGCTCCAAGTCCCCGCAGATCGGCTTTTTCAAAACCTCATCGGCACTACCGAGGGCAAGTGGTTAACCAGCTGTCCGAGACACTCGACCACAAATGCAAGTGGCAGCTCGGCGGGACCAATCCGCTCCCTTTAGCGGGAACACCCCCACTGTGTCCCCGGTACCACGGCTGGACACGACCTCATACACTTCCGAGGGCAAGTGATTAACTAACGGTAGGGTGCACTTTTCATATATGCACGTGCCCCGTCGGCGGGACCAATCCACTCCTCCGTTCCGCTCTCCTGCAACCTTGGCCCCGGTAAAGCGGCGGCACAGGACCTCATAGACCTCCTGGAAGTCGCCAGAGGCTAAGTCCGACTGGTTTATGACTTGCCACTGCCTGGCCCTGCCTCCACAGGCTAAGTCCGACTGGTTTATGACTTGCCACTGGTTCATGACTTGCCACTGCCTGGCCCTGCCTCCACAGGCTAAGTCCGACTGGTTTATGATTTGCCACTGGTTCATGACTTGCCACTGCCTGGCCCTGCCTCCACAGGCTAAGTCCGACTGGTTTATGATTTGCCACTGGTTCATGACTTGCCACTGCCTGGCCCTGCCTCCACACGCTAAGTCCGACTGGTTTATGATTTGCCACTGGTTCATGACTTGCCACTGCCTGGACCTGCCTCCACAGGCTAAGTCCGACTGGTTTATGATTTGCCACTGGTTCATGACTTGCCACTGCCTGGACCTGCCTCCACAGGCTAAGTCCGACTGGTTTATGATTTGCCACTGGTTCATGACTTGCCACTGCCTGGCCCTGCCTCCACAGGCTGAGTCCGACTGGTTTATGACTTGCCACTGCCTGGACCTGCCTCCACAGGCTAAGTCCGACTGGTTTATGACTTGCCGCTGCCTGGACCAGCCTCCACAGGCTAAGTCCGACTGGTTTATGACTTGCCACAGTCTCCGCCAGACTCCACTGGTTCATGACTTGCCACCGCCTCGACCAGCCTCCCCAGGCTAAGTCCGAGCGTTGCGGTGGCCATGCCAGTGCCGACGAGGTCTGATCCGGTCCCTCGCGCTCCGGAGAGACGTCCCCGGCCTCGGCGGGGCGTCGGGCCGCCGTTTGGAGCGCCGGCCGAAAACCCGAAAAAAGGGCGAAAATCGGAAGAAATTCGCGCCCGATCGGGCCGAGCGGCCGGCGGGGCGGCAGCCCGGGTCGGTCTCCGCAGACCTGGAGGCTCGAGGGGACCTTTCCGACCAAAGTCCATTTCTCGATTTTCCACCTCCTACCAATCTGCAGGTACCCCGCCAACCCCTCGTGACGCCAAACGCAAGTGGCAGACCAGCGGGACGGACCACCGGTAGTCATGCCGGGAATGAGGTCTCGGCGTCGGCATAAGGTGGGTGGATCGGACCCCATCCGGCCTACGGTTCTTTTTCAAAACGGCGCCCCCGGCTCCCGCCGGCGGCGGCCTTGGCGGCCGGGTGGGCGCCCCTCCTCGAATCGCCACCCTGCCCCGGGGTGAGCCGCTTCGCCGCCGCCCGGCGCCGTCAACAACCTTGTCCTGGTTTATGACTTGTCACCGCCGCTGGTTTATGACTTGTCACCGCCGCTGGTTTATGACTTGTCAGCACCGGCGGACGGCCTCTCGCCGCCCTTTGGACGCCCCGGCGGCGGACCGTGACCCCCCACGGCTGGCCCGCGCGGGGCCCGCCACCCGCCCAAGGGGCGCCCCCTGCCGTTCGCCCACCTAACGCACGGCTGGAACAGCACCAAGCCCCGCAGCCGGCCAACGGCGGCACACACTGACCGCAGCCCACCGGAGGCACGTCGGGCCGTGGCCGTACCCCGCCCGACAGCGCCCCCTGCGGGCCACGGACCAGGCGGACGTTGGGACGAGACGATCCCCGGCCGAGGCGCTCTCTGAGCCCGCCAGGGACCGGTGCACCGCCGGCGGACGCTGCACCCGGTACACGAGCGCCCTCTGCCCGCCGGGGACCGGTGCACCGCCGGGGGAGTCTGCACCGGGCCCAGGAGCTCCCTCTGCCCGCCAGGAACCGGGGGGACCGCCGGCGGAGGCTGCACCGGGCCCAGCAGGTCACTCTGCCCGCCAGGGACCGGGGGGACCGCCGGCGGAGGCTGAGCCCGGCCCAGGAGCTCCCTCTGCCCGCCAGGAACCGGGGGGACCGCCGGCGGAGGCTGAACCCGGCCCAGGAGGTCACTCTGCCCGCCAGGGACCGGGGGGACCGCCGGCGGAGGCTGCACCGGGCCCACGAGCTCCCTCTGCCCGCCAGGGACCGGGGGGACCGCCGCCGGAGGCTGCACCCGGCCCAGGAGCTCCCTCTGCCCGCCAGGGACCGGGGGGACCGCCGGCGGAGGCTGCACCCGGCCCAGGAGCTCCCTCTGCCCGCCAGTGACCGGGGGGACCGCCGCCGGAGGCTGCACCCGGCCCAGTAGCTCCCTCTGCCCGCCAGGGACCGGGGGGTCCTCCGGCGGAGGCTGCACCCGGCCCAGGAGGTCCCTCTGCCCGCCAGGGACCGGGGGGACCGCCGGCGGAGGCGGCACCGGGCCCAGGAGCTCCCTCTGCCCGCCAGGGACCGGGGGGACCGCCGCCGGAGGCTGCACCCGGCCCAGGAGCTCCCTCTGCCCGCCAGGGACCGGGGGGACCGCCGGCGGAGGCTGCACCCGGCCCAGGAGGTCCCTCTGCCCGCCAGGGACAGGGTGTAACGCCGGCGGAGGCTGCCTCCGGCCCAGGAGGTCCGTCTGCCCGCCAGGGACCGGGGGGACCGCCGAGGAGTCTCTGCCCGTCCCAGATACTCCCTATCCCTACCCCTAACCGTATCCCTAACCCTATCGCCTAACCCTAACCCTATCCCTAACCCTAACCCTAACCCTATCCCTAACTCTAACCCCATCGCCTAACCCTAACCCTATCCCTAACCCTATCCCTAACCCTAACCCTATCCCTAACCCTAACCCTAACCCTATCCCTAACCCTAACCCTATCCCTAACGCTAACCCTAACCCTATCCCTAACCCTAACCCTAACCCTAACCCTATCCCTAACCCTAACCCTAACCCTATCCCTAACCCTATCGCCTAACCCTAACCCTATCCCTAACCCTATCGCCTAACCCTAACCCTAACCCTATCCCTAACCCTATCCCTAACCCTAACCCTATCCCCTAACCCTAAACCTATCCCTAACCCTAACCCTAACCCTAGCTCTAACCCCATCGCCTAACCCTAACCCTATCCCTAACCCTAACCCTATCCCTAACCCTAACCCTAACCCTAACCCTAACCCTATCGCCTAACCCTATCCCTAACCCTAACCCTATCCCTAACCCTAACCCTAACCCTATCCCTAACCCTAACCCTATCCCTAACCCTAACCCTATCGCCTAACCCTAACCCTATCCCTAACCCTAACCCTATCGCCTAACCCTAACCCTATCCCTAACCCTAACCCTATCGCCTAACCCTAACCCTATCCCTAACCCTAACCCTATCCCTAACCCTAACCCTAACCCTATCCCTAACCCTAACCCTAACCCTATCCCTAACCCTAACCCTAACCCTATCCCTAACCCTATCGCCTAACCCTATCCCTAACCCTAACCCTATCCCTAACCCTATCGCCTAACCCTAAACCGAACCCCAACCGCAACCCCCAACACCAAAAGGCACCGGGCCGTAAGCCTGCACCCGCACCGGCAGTGCCCTAGCCCCCTCGGGGAAGAAGGGACTCCGTCTCCACACCGCACCCGCCCCAGCTGCGCTCTCTCCCCGCCACCGCCGAAGGCACACGATTTGAACCGCTCCTCCCGTCCGGGGAAGCACACTCGGCAGCACGCCAACCTCCTTCCCAACGGGACCAGGACCGAAGGGCACACAGACCCTCCACCACCCCACCAACGTGACCCCAAGCCCGGGCACCCCCTTCAAATTCGCCCGCTGGGACGTGTATTAAGCCCGGCAACAGTTATTCAAGCAAAACCGCAGCCGCAAGTTGAAGTGACAACTCATTAACCAAAACAATATTGGGCAAGTCATAAACCACTTTCCACTCTGGACAAGTCATAAACCAGTTTCCTCTCTGGACAAGTCATAAACCAGTTGGACAAGTCATAAACCACTTTCCACTCTGGACAAGTCATAAACCAGTTGGACAAGTCATAAACCACTTTCCTCTTTGGACAAGTCATAAACCAGTTTCCTCTCTGGACAAGTCATAAACCAGTTGGACAAGTCATAAACCACTTTCTTCTCTGGACAAGTCATAAACCACTTTCCTCTCTGGACAAGTCATGAACCACTTTCTTCTCTGGACAAGTCATAAACCACT
>NW_027308749.1:17500-22500 GCF_047496885.1 Scyliorhinus torazame
TTTCATATATGCACGTGCCCCATCGGCGGGACCAATCCACTCCTCCGTTCCGCTCTCCTGCAACCTTGGCCCCGGTAAAGCGGCGGCACAGGACCTCATAGACCTCCTGGAAGTCGCCAGAGGCTAAGTCCGACTGGTTTATGACTTGCCACTGCCTGGACCTGCCCCCACAGGCTAAGTCCGACTGGTTTATGACTTGCCACTGTCTCCACCTCCCTCCACAGGCTAAGTCCGACTGGTTTATGACTTGCCACTGTCTCCACCAGCCTCCACAGGCTAAGTCCGACTGGTTTATGATTTGCCACTGTCTCCACTGGTTCATGACTTGCCACTGCCTGGACCTGCCTCCACAGGCTAAGTCCGACTGGTTTATGACTTGCCACTGCCTGGACCTGCCCCCACAGGCTAAGTCCGACTGGTTTATGACTTGCCACTGTCTCCACCTCCCTCCACAGGCTAAGTGCGACTGGTTTATGACTTGCCACTGTCTCCACCAGCCTCCACAGGCTAAGTCCGACTGGTTTATGATTTGCCACTGTCTCCACTGGTTCATGACTTGCCACTGCCTGGACCTGCCCCCACGGGCTAAGTCCGACTGGTTTATGACTTGCCACTGTCTCCACCTTCCCTCCACAGGCTAAGTGCGACTGGTTTATGACTTGCCACTGTCTCCACCAGCCTCCACAGGCTAAGTCCGACTGGTTTATGATTTGCCACTGTCTCCACTGGTTCATGACTTGCCACTGCCTGGACCTGCCTCCACAGGCTAAGTCCGACTGGTTTATGACTTGCCACTGTCTCCACCAGCCTCCACAGGACAAGTCCGACTGGTTTATGATTTGCCACTGTCTCCACTGGTTCATGACTTGCCACTGCCTGGAACTGCCTCCACAGGCTAAGTCCGACTGGTTTATGACTTGCCACTGTCTCCACCAGCCTCCACAGGCTAAGTCCGACTGGTTTATGACTTGCCACTGTCTCCACCAGCCTCCACAGGCTAAGTCCGACTGGTTTATGATTTGCCACTGTCTCCACTGGTTCATGACTTGCCACTGCCTGGCCCTGCCTCCACAGGCTGAGTCCGACTGGTTTATGATTTGCCACTGGTTCATGACTTGCCACTGCCTGGACCTGCCTCCACAGGCTGAGTCCGACTGGTTTATGATTTCCCACTGGTTCATGACTTGCCACTGCCTGGACCTGCCTCCACAGGCTGAGTCCGACTGGTTTATGATTTGCCACTGGTTCATGACTTGCCACTGCCTGGCCCTGCCTCCACAGGCTGAGTCCGACTGGTTTATGATTTGCCACTGGTTCATGACTTGCCACTGCCTGGACCTGCCTCCACAGGCTGAGTCCGACTGGTTCATGACTTGCCACTGCCTGGACCTGCCTCCACAGGCTTAAGTCCGACTGGTTTATGACTTGCCACTGTCTCCACCAGCCTCCACAGGCTAAGTCCGACTGGTTTATGATTTGCCACTGTCTCCACCAGCCTCCACTGGTTCATGACTTGCCACCGACTCGGCCAGCCTCCCCAGGCGAAGCGCGGGCGTTTGGTGACAATTCCAAGGCAGACCAAGGCAAACACGGCCCCTTGCGCGGCGGGGAGCCGTGCCCGGCCTCGGCGGGGCGTCGGGCCGCCGTTTGGAGCGCCGGCCGAAAACCCGAAAAAAGGGCGAAAATCGGAAAGAATTCGCGCCCGATCGGGCCGAGCGGCCGGCGGGGCGGCAGCCCGGGTCGGTCTCCGCAGACCTGGAGGCTCGAGGGGACCTTTCCGACCAAAGTCCATTTCTCGATTTTCCACCTCCTACCAATCTGCAGGTACCCCGCCAACCCCTCGGGACGCCAAACGCAAATGGCAAATCGGCGGGAGGGCGCCCGGTAGTCCATCCGAGGAAGGCGCTCCAAGTCCCCGCAGATCGGCTTTTTCAAAACCTCATCGGCACTACCGAGGGCAAGTGGTTAACCAGCTGTCCGAGACACTCGACCACAAATGCAAGTGGCAGCTCGGCGGGACCAATCCGCTCCCTTTAGCGGGAACACCCCCACTGTGTCCCCGGTACCACGGCTGGACACGACCTCATACACTTCCGAGGGCAAGTGATTAACTAACGGTAGGGTGCACTTTTCATATATGCACGTGCCCCGTCGGCGGGACCAATCCACTCCTCCGTTCCGCTCTCCTGCAACCTTGGCCCCGGTAAAGCGGCGGCACAGGACCTCATAGACCTCCTGGAAGTCGCCAGAGGCTAAGTCCGACTGGTTTATGACTTGCCACTGCCTGGCCCTGCCTCCACAGGCTAAGTCCGACTGGTTTATGACTTGCCACTGGTTCATGACTTGCCACTGCCTGGCCCTGCCTCCACAGGCTAAGTCCGACTGGTTTATGATTTGCCACTGGTTCATGACTTGCCACTGCCTGGCCCTGCCTCCACAGGCTAAGTCCGACTGGTTTATGATTTGCCACTGGTTCATGACTTGCCACTGCCTGGCCCTGCCTCCACACGCTAAGTCCGACTGGTTTATGATTTGCCACTGGTTCATGACTTGCCACTGCCTGGACCTGCCTCCACAGGCTAAGTCCGACTGGTTTATGATTTGCCACTGGTTCATGACTTGCCACTGCCTGGACCTGCCTCCACAGGCTAAGTCCGACTGGTTTATGATTTGCCACTGGTTCATGACTTGCCACTGCCTGGCCCTGCCTCCACAGGCTGAGTCCGACTGGTTTATGACTTGCCACTGCCTGGACCTGCCTCCACAGGCTAAGTCCGACTGGTTTATGACTTGCCGCTGCCTGGACCAGCCTCCACAGGCTAAGTCCGACTGGTTTATGACTTGCCACAGTCTCCGCCAGACTCCACTGGTTCATGACTTGCCACCGCCTCGACCAGCCTCCCCAGGCTAAGTCCGAGCGTTGCGGTGGCCATGCCAGTGCCGACGAGGTCTGATCCGGTCCCTCGCGCTCCGGAGAGACGTCCCCGGCCTCGGCGGGGCGTCGGGCCGCCGTTTGGAGCGCCGGCCGAAAACCCGAAAAAAGGGCGAAAATCGGAAGAAATTCGCGCCCGATCGGGCCGAGCGGCCGGCGGGGCGGCAGCCCGGGTCGGTCTCCGCAGACCTGGAGGCTCGAGGGGACCTTTCCGACCAAAGTCCATTTCTCGATTTTCCACCTCCTACCAATCTGCAGGTACCCCGCCAACCCCTCGTGACGCCAAACGCAAGTGGCAGACCAGCGGGACGGACCACCGGTAGTCATGCCGGGAATGAGGTCTCGGCGTCGGCATAAGGTGGGTGGATCGGACCCCATCCGGCCTACGGTTCTTTTTCAAAACGGCGCCCCCGGCTCCCGCCGGCGGCGGCCTTGGCGGCCGGGTGGGCGCCCCTCCTCGAATCGCCACCCTGCCCCGGGGTGAGCCGCTTCGCCGCCGCCCGGCGCCGTCAACAACCTTGTCCTGGTTTATGACTTGTCACCGCCGCTGGTTTATGACTTGTCACCGCCGCTGGTTTATGACTTGTCAGCACCGGCGGACGGCCTCTCGCCGCCCTTTGGACGCCCCGGCGGCGGACCGTGACCCCCCACGGCTGGCCCGCGCGGGGCCCGCCACCCGCCCAAGGGGCGCCCCCTGCCGTTCGCCCACCTAACGCACGGCTGGAACAGCACCAAGCCCCGCAGCCGGCCAACGGCGGCACACACTGACCGCAGCCCACCGGAGGCACGTCGGGCCGTGGCCGTACCCCGCCCGACAGCGCCCCCTGCGGGCCACGGACCAGGCGGACGTTGGGACGAGACGATCCCCGGCCGAGGCGCTCTCTGAGCCCGCCAGGGACCGGTGCACCGCCGGCGGACGCTGCACCCGGTACACGAGCGCCCTCTGCCCGCCGGGGACCGGTGCACCGCCGGGGGAGTCTGCACCGGGCCCAGGAGCTCCCTCTGCCCGCCAGGAACCGGGGGGACCGCCGGCGGAGGCTGCACCGGGCCCAGCAGGTCACTCTGCCCGCCAGGGACCGGGGGGACCGCCGGCGGAGGCTGAGCCCGGCCCAGGAGCTCCCTCTGCCCGCCAGGAACCGGGGGGACCGCCGGCGGAGGCTGAACCCGGCCCAGGAGGTCACTCTGCCCGCCAGGGACCGGGGGGACCGCCGGCGGAGGCTGCACCGGGCCCACGAGCTCCCTCTGCCCGCCAGGGACCGGGGGGACCGCCGCCGGAGGCTGCACCCGGCCCAGGAGCTCCCTCTGCCCGCCAGGGACCGGGGGGACCGCCGGCGGAGGCTGCACCCGGCCCAGGAGCTCCCTCTGCCCGCCAGTGACCGGGGGGACCGCCGCCGGAGGCTGCACCCGGCCCAGTAGCTCCCTCTGCCCGCCAGGGACCGGGGGGTCCTCCGGCGGAGGCTGCACCCGGCCCAGGAGGTCCCTCTGCCCGCCAGGGACCGGGGGGACCGCCGGCGGAGGCGGCACCGGGCCCAGGAGCTCCCTCTGCCCGCCAGGGACCGGGGGGACCGCCGCCGGAGGCTGCACCCGGCCCAGGAGCTCCCTCTGCCCGCCAGGGACCGGGGGGACCGCCGGCGGAGGCTGCACCCGGCCCAGGAGGTCCCTCTGCCCGCCAGGGACAGGGTGTAACGCCGGCGGAGGCTGCCTCCGGCCCAGGAGGTCCGTCTGCCCGCCAGGGACCGGGGGGACCGCCGAGGAGTCTCTGCCCGTCCCAGATACTCCCTATCCCTACCCCTAACCGTATCCCTAACCCTATCGCCTAACCCTAACCCTATCCCTAACCCTAACCCTAACCCTATCCCTAACTCTAACCCCATCGCCTAACCCTAACCCTATCCCTAACCCTATCCCTAACCCTAACCCTATCCCTAACCCTAACCCTAACCCTATCCCTAACCCTAACCCTATCCCTAACGCTAACCCTAACCCTATCCCTAACCCTAACCCTAACCCTAACCCTATCCCTAACCCTAACCCTAACCCTATCCCTAACCCTATCGCCTAACCCTAA
>NW_027308749.1:35000-42500 GCF_047496885.1 Scyliorhinus torazame
GGTCGATGTCCGTCTGTGACTCGGGGCGGCGGGGGAACCCACACAGCACGGGGAGGGTCAACCGCTCAGCCTGAACACCAGCCCACAATAGCGCTGGCCCGCCGAGGGCCCTCCCACGTCGGACACGACTCGCCTGATCGTTCGAGAGGTAGGTGCCGAGAGGTACGCCGCCGTGTGCGGAAGGAAGCAACAACGACTGGCCGCCACGGGCGTGACCTCTCGCGCCCGAGAATCTGCTCTCGGCCAAGGCTTTCGGCGCTCGCACGACACTTGCAACCAGCCGGCGTGCGGCGCCTGACTTCAATCAGGTTTCTGGGAACGCCCCGACATGTGCCTCTGTGCAACCCGTTAACCGTGACACATGCGACTGCAACCCAAGGGAACCAGGCACGGGAACGCCGCCGCCCCGCGTCGCCTGAAAACAGACTTGGGCACCCTGGCCTCCAGGTGTGCCCGAAAACAAGACAAGAGGTGCCCAGTCACAAAGGCTAAACCTCGACAGACATTTTATAATGTGTCTTCTACCATATATGTCTGTCTCTTCTTGAATTATTGTACAAGGATATATATATATAATTGTGTCTTTGTTTTCTCGCCATTAAAAACTTTGTAAGTGTTTCTCTCTCGCCACAGAAAAAACACTTTGTCTGTTTTTTTTACAAGTATGTTTCTCACACAAGAGTTCACAGAAACACATTGTTTGTATCAGAGTTACCGCCGGCTCGGACTCTGACCGATTTTTAGGCCGGCAAATGAGTTCGAAAAGTCCGTCAAAATTGTTGCTAAAACCCCTTGAGGACTTCCGAGTGCTCATTGGTAAGGCCTTCGATTTGAAATCGGGACCGTACCTCAAAGTAGCACTTTCCTGGGTACTTTCAAAGTGCTACCGCTGCCAGAAAATGTTCTAAAAATCGTGTTCCCGAAAATCTCCGGGCACCCCGCCAACCCCTCGTGACGCCAAATGCAAATGGCAAATCGGCGGGAGGTCGCCCGGTAGTCCATCCGAGGAAGGCGCTCCAAATCCCCGCAAATCGACTTTTTCAAAACCTCATCGGCACTACCGAGGGCAAGTGGTTAACCAGCTGTCCGAGACATTCGACCACAAATGCAAGTGGCAGCTCGGCGGGACCAATCCACTCCACCATAGCGGGAACACCCCCACTCTGTCCTCGGTAAATCGGCTGGACACGACCTCATACACTTCCGAGGGCAAGTGATTAACTAACGGTAGGGTGCACTTTTCATATATGCACGTGCCCCATCGGCGGGACCAATCCACTCCTCCGTTCCGCTCTCCTGCAACCTTGGCCCCGGTAAAGCGGCGGCACAGGACCTCATAGACCTCCTGGAAGTCGCCAGAGGCTAAGTCCGACTGGTTTATGACTTGCCACTGCCTGGACCTGCCCCCACAGGCTAAGTCCGACTGGTTTATGACTTGCCACTGTCTCCACCTCCCTCCACAGGCTAAGTCCGACTGGTTTATGACTTGCCACTGTCTCCACCAGCCTCCACAGGCTAAGTCCGACTGGTTTATGATTTGCCACTGTCTCCACTGGTTCATGACTTGCCACTGCCTGGACCTGCCTCCACAGGCTAAGTCCGACTGGTTTATGACTTGCCACTGCCTGGACCTGCCCCCACAGGCTAAGTCCGACTGGTTTATGACTTGCCACTGTCTCCACCTCCCTCCACAGGCTAAGTGCGACTGGTTTATGACTTGCCACTGTCTCCACCAGCCTCCACAGGCTAAGTCCGACTGGTTTATGATTTGCCACTGTCTCCACTGGTTCATGACTTGCCACTGCCTGGACCTGCCCCCACGGGCTAAGTCCGACTGGTTTATGACTTGCCACTGTCTCCACCTTCCCTCCACAGGCTAAGTGCGACTGGTTTATGACTTGCCACTGTCTCCACCAGCCTCCACAGGCTAAGTCCGACTGGTTTATGATTTGCCACTGTCTCCACTGGTTCATGACTTGCCACTGCCTGGACCTGCCTCCACAGGCTAAGTCCGACTGGTTTATGACTTGCCACTGTCTCCACCAGCCTCCACAGGACAAGTCCGACTGGTTTATGATTTGCCACTGTCTCCACTGGTTCATGACTTGCCACTGCCTGGAACTGCCTCCACAGGCTAAGTCCGACTGGTTTATGACTTGCCACTGTCTCCACCAGCCTCCACAGGCTAAGTCCGACTGGTTTATGACTTGCCACTGTCTCCACCAGCCTCCACAGGCTAAGTCCGACTGGTTTATGATTTGCCACTGTCTCCACTGGTTCATGACTTGCCACTGCCTGGCCCTGCCTCCACAGGCTGAGTCCGACTGGTTTATGATTTGCCACTGGTTCATGACTTGCCACTGCCTGGACCTGCCTCCACAGGCTGAGTCCGACTGGTTTATGATTTCCCACTGGTTCATGACTTGCCACTGCCTGGACCTGCCTCCACAGGCTGAGTCCGACTGGTTTATGATTTGCCACTGGTTCATGACTTGCCACTGCCTGGCCCTGCCTCCACAGGCTGAGTCCGACTGGTTTATGATTTGCCACTGGTTCATGACTTGCCACTGCCTGGACCTGCCTCCACAGGCTGAGTCCGACTGGTTCATGACTTGCCACTGCCTGGACCTGCCTCCACAGGCTTAAGTCCGACTGGTTTATGACTTGCCACTGTCTCCACCAGCCTCCACAGGCTAAGTCCGACTGGTTTATGATTTGCCACTGTCTCCACCAGCCTCCACTGGTTCATGACTTGCCACCGACTCGGCCAGCCTCCCCAGGCGAAGCGCGGGCGTTTGGTGACAATTCCAAGGCAGACCAAGGCAAACACGGCCCCTTGCGCGGCGGGGAGCCGTGCCCGGCCTCGGCGGGGCGTCGGGCCGCCGTTTGGAGCGCCGGCCGAAAACCCGAAAAAAGGGCGAAAATCGGAAAGAATTCGCGCCCGATCGGGCCGAGCGGCCGGCGGGGCGGCAGCCCGGGTCGGTCTCCGCAGACCTGGAGGCTCGAGGGGACCTTTCCGACCAAAGTCCATTTCTCGATTTTCCACCTCCTACCAATCTGCAGGTACCCCGCCAACCCCTCGGGACGCCAAACGCAAATGGCAAATCGGCGGGAGGGCGCCCGGTAGTCCATCCGAGGAAGGCGCTCCAAGTCCCCGCAGATCGGCTTTTTCAAAACCTCATCGGCACTACCGAGGGCAAGTGGTTAACCAGCTGTCCGAGACACTCGACCACAAATGCAAGTGGCAGCTCGGCGGGACCAATCCGCTCCCTTTAGCGGGAACACCCCCACTGTGTCCCCGGTACCACGGCTGGACACGACCTCATACACTTCCGAGGGCAAGTGATTAACTAACGGTAGGGTGCACTTTTCATATATGCACGTGCCCCGTCGGCGGGACCAATCCACTCCTCCGTTCCGCTCTCCTGCAACCTTGGCCCCGGTAAAGCGGCGGCACAGGACCTCATAGACCTCCTGGAAGTCGCCAGAGGCTAAGTCCGACTGGTTTATGACTTGCCACTGCCTGGCCCTGCCTCCACAGGCTAAGTCCGACTGGTTTATGACTTGCCACTGGTTCATGACTTGCCACTGCCTGGCCCTGCCTCCACAGGCTAAGTCCGACTGGTTTATGATTTGCCACTGGTTCATGACTTGCCACTGCCTGGCCCTGCCTCCACAGGCTAAGTCCGACTGGTTTATGATTTGCCACTGGTTCATGACTTGCCACTGCCTGGCCCTGCCTCCACACGCTAAGTCCGACTGGTTTATGATTTGCCACTGGTTCATGACTTGCCACTGCCTGGACCTGCCTCCACAGGCTAAGTCCGACTGGTTTATGATTTGCCACTGGTTCATGACTTGCCACTGCCTGGACCTGCCTCCACAGGCTAAGTCCGACTGGTTTATGATTTGCCACTGGTTCATGACTTGCCACTGCCTGGCCCTGCCTCCACAGGCTGAGTCCGACTGGTTTATGACTTGCCACTGCCTGGACCTGCCTCCACAGGCTAAGTCCGACTGGTTTATGACTTGCCGCTGCCTGGACCAGCCTCCACAGGCTAAGTCCGACTGGTTTATGACTTGCCACAGTCTCCGCCAGACTCCACTGGTTCATGACTTGCCACCGCCTCGACCAGCCTCCCCAGGCTAAGTCCGAGCGTTGCGGTGGCCATGCCAGTGCCGACGAGGTCTGATCCGGTCCCTCGCGCTCCGGAGAGACGTCCCCGGCCTCGGCGGGGCGTCGGGCCGCCGTTTGGAGCGCCGGCCGAAAACCCGAAAAAAGGGCGAAAATCGGAAGAAATTCGCGCCCGATCGGGCCGAGCGGCCGGCGGGGCGGCAGCCCGGGTCGGTCTCCGCAGACCTGGAGGCTCGAGGGGACCTTTCCGACCAAAGTCCATTTCTCGATTTTCCACCTCCTACCAATCTGCAGGTACCCCGCCAACCCCTCGTGACGCCAAACGCAAGTGGCAGACCAGCGGGACGGACCACCGGTAGTCATGCCGGGAATGAGGTCTCGGCGTCGGCATAAGGTGGGTGGATCGGACCCCATCCGGCCTACGGTTCTTTTTCAAAACGGCGCCCCCGGCTCCCGCCGGCGGCGGCCTTGGCGGCCGGGTGGGCGCCCCTCCTCGAATCGCCACCCTGCCCCGGGGTGAGCCGCTTCGCCGCCGCCCGGCGCCGTCAACAACCTTGTCCTGGTTTATGACTTGTCACCGCCGCTGGTTTATGACTTGTCACCGCCGCTGGTTTATGACTTGTCAGCACCGGCGGACGGCCTCTCGCCGCCCTTTGGACGCCCCGGCGGCGGACCGTGACCCCCCACGGCTGGCCCGCGCGGGGCCCGCCACCCGCCCAAGGGGCGCCCCCTGCCGTTCGCCCACCTAACGCACGGCTGGAACAGCACCAAGCCCCGCAGCCGGCCAACGGCGGCACACACTGACCGCAGCCCACCGGAGGCACGTCGGGCCGTGGCCGTACCCCGCCCGACAGCGCCCCCTGCGGGCCACGGACCAGGCGGACGTTGGGACGAGACGATCCCCGGCCGAGGCGCTCTCTGAGCCCGCCAGGGACCGGTGCACCGCCGGCGGACGCTGCACCCGGTACACGAGCGCCCTCTGCCCGCCGGGGACCGGTGCACCGCCGGGGGAGTCTGCACCGGGCCCAGGAGCTCCCTCTGCCCGCCAGGAACCGGGGGGACCGCCGGCGGAGGCTGCACCGGGCCCAGCAGGTCACTCTGCCCGCCAGGGACCGGGGGGACCGCCGGCGGAGGCTGAGCCCGGCCCAGGAGCTCCCTCTGCCCGCCAGGAACCGGGGGGACCGCCGGCGGAGGCTGAACCCGGCCCAGGAGGTCACTCTGCCCGCCAGGGACCGGGGGGACCGCCGGCGGAGGCTGCACCGGGCCCACGAGCTCCCTCTGCCCGCCAGGGACCGGGGGGACCGCCGCCGGAGGCTGCACCCGGCCCAGGAGCTCCCTCTGCCCGCCAGGGACCGGGGGGACCGCCGGCGGAGGCTGCACCCGGCCCAGGAGCTCCCTCTGCCCGCCAGTGACCGGGGGGACCGCCGCCGGAGGCTGCACCCGGCCCAGTAGCTCCCTCTGCCCGCCAGGGACCGGGGGGTCCTCCGGCGGAGGCTGCACCCGGCCCAGGAGGTCCCTCTGCCCGCCAGGGACCGGGGGGACCGCCGGCGGAGGCGGCACCGGGCCCAGGAGCTCCCTCTGCCCGCCAGGGACCGGGGGGACCGCCGCCGGAGGCTGCACCCGGCCCAGGAGCTCCCTCTGCCCGCCAGGGACCGGGGGGACCGCCGGCGGAGGCTGCACCCGGCCCAGGAGGTCCCTCTGCCCGCCAGGGACAGGGTGTAACGCCGGCGGAGGCTGCCTCCGGCCCAGGAGGTCCGTCTGCCCGCCAGGGACCGGGGGGACCGCCGAGGAGTCTCTGCCCGTCCCAGATACTCCCTATCCCTACCCCTAACCGTATCCCTAACCCTATCGCCTAACCCTAACCCTATCCCTAACCCTAACCCTAACCCTATCCCTAACTCTAACCCCATCGCCTAACCCTAACCCTATCCCTAACCCTATCCCTAACCCTAACCCTATCCCTAACCCTAACCCTAACCCTATCCCTAACCCTAACCCTATCCCTAACGCTAACCCTAACCCTATCCCTAACCCTAACCCTAACCCTAACCCTATCCCTAACCCTAACCCTAACCCTATCCCTAACCCTATCGCCTAACCCTAACCCTATCCCTAACCCTATCGCCTAACCCTAACCCTAACCCTATCCCTAACCCTATCCCTAACCCTAACCCTATCCCCTAACCCTAAACCTATCCCTAACCCTAACCCTAACCCTAGCTCTAACCCCATCGCCTAACCCTAACCCTATCCCTAACCCTAACCCTATCCCTAACCCTAACCCTAACCCTAACCCTAACCCTATCGCCTAACCCTATCCCTAACCCTAACCCTATCCCTAACCCTAACCCTAACCCTATCCCTAACCCTAACCCTATCCCTAACCCTAACCCTATCGCCTAACCCTAACCCTATCCCTAACCCTAACCCTATCGCCTAACCCTAACCCTATCCCTAACCCTAACCCTATCGCCTAACCCTAACCCTATCCCTAACCCTAACCCTATCCCTAACCCTAACCCTAACCCTATCCCTAACCCTAACCCTAACCCTATCCCTAACCCTAACCCTAACCCTATCCCTAACCCTATCGCCTAACCCTATCCCTAACCCTAACCCTATCCCTAACCCTATCGCCTAACCCTAAACCGAACCCCAACCGCAACCCCCAACACCAAAAGGCACCGGGCCGTAAGCCTGCACCCGCACCGGCAGTGCCCTAGCCCCCTCGGGGAAGAAGGGACTCCGTCTCCACACCGCACCCGCCCCAGCTGCGCTCTCTCCCCGCCACCGCCGAAGGCACACGATTTGAACCGCTCCTCCCGTCCGGGGAAGCACACTCGGCAGCACGCCAACCTCCTTCCCAACGGGACCAGGACCGAAGGGCACACAGACCCTCCACCACCCCACCAACGTGACCCCAAGCCCGGGCACCCCCTTCAAATTCGCCCGCTGGGACGTGTATTAAGCCCGGCAACAGTTATTCAAGCAAAACCGCAGCCGCAAGTTGAAGTGACAACTCATTAACCAAAACAATATTGGGCAAGTCATAAACCACTTTCCACTCTGGACAAGTCATAAACCAGTTTCCTCTCTGGACAAGTCATAAACCAGTTGGACAAGTCATAAACCACTTTCCTCTTTGGACAAGTCATAAACCAGTTTCCTCTCTGGACAAGTCATAAACCACTTTCCACTCTGGACAAGTCATAAACCAGTTTCCTCTCTGGACAAGTCATAAACCAGTTGGACAAGTCATAAACCACTTTCCTCTTTGGACAAGTCATAAACCAGTTTCCTCTCTGGACAAGTCATAAACCAGTTGGACAAGTCATAAACCAGTTTCCACTCTGGACAAGTCATAA
>NW_027308749.1:55000-62500 GCF_047496885.1 Scyliorhinus torazame
CTTTCGGCGCTCGCACGACACTTGCAACCAGCCGGCGTGCGGCGCCTGACTTCAATCAGGTTTCTGGGAACGCCCCGACATGTGCCTCTGTGCAACCCGTTAACCGTGACACATGCGACTGCAACCCAAGGGAACCAGGCACGGGAACGCCGCCGCCCCGCGTCGCCTGAAAACAGACTTGGGCACCCTGGCCTCCAGGTGTGCCCGAAAACAAGACAAGAGGTGCCCAGTCACAAAGGCTAAACCTCGACAGACATTTTATAATGTGTCTTCTACCATATATGTCTGTCTCTTCTTGAATTATTGTACAAGGATATATATATATAATTGTGTCTTTGTTTTCTCGCCATTAAAAACTTTGTAAGTGTTTCTCTCTCGCCACAGAAAAAACACTTTGTCTGTTTTTTTTACAAGTATGTTTCTCACACAAGAGTTCACAGAAACACATTGTTTGTATCAGAGTTACCGCCGGCTCGGACTCTGACCGATTTTTAGGCCGGCAAATGAGTTCGAAAAGTCCGTCAAAATTGTTGCTAAAACCCCTTGAGGACTTCCGAGTGCTCATTGGTAAGGCCTTCGATTTGAAATCGGGACCGTACCTCAAAGTAGCACTTTCCTGGGTACTTTCAAAGTGCTACCGCTGCCAGAAAATGTTCTAAAAATCGTGTTCCCGAAAATCTCCGGGCACCCCGCCAACCCCTCGTGACGCCAAATGCAAATGGCAAATCGGCGGGAGGTCGCCCGGTAGTCCATCCGAGGAAGGCGCTCCAAATCCCCGCAAATCGACTTTTTCAAAACCTCATCGGCACTACCGAGGGCAAGTGGTTAACCAGCTGTCCGAGACATTCGACCACAAATGCAAGTGGCAGCTCGGCGGGACCAATCCACTCCACCATAGCGGGAACACCCCCACTCTGTCCTCGGTAAATCGGCTGGACACGACCTCATACACTTCCGAGGGCAAGTGATTAACTAACGGTAGGGTGCACTTTTCATATATGCACGTGCCCCATCGGCGGGACCAATCCACTCCTCCGTTCCGCTCTCCTGCAACCTTGGCCCCGGTAAAGCGGCGGCACAGGACCTCATAGACCTCCTGGAAGTCGCCAGAGGCTAAGTCCGACTGGTTTATGACTTGCCACTGCCTGGACCTGCCCCCACAGGCTAAGTCCGACTGGTTTATGACTTGCCACTGTCTCCACCTCCCTCCACAGGCTAAGTCCGACTGGTTTATGACTTGCCACTGTCTCCACCAGCCTCCACAGGCTAAGTCCGACTGGTTTATGATTTGCCACTGTCTCCACTGGTTCATGACTTGCCACTGCCTGGACCTGCCTCCACAGGCTAAGTCCGACTGGTTTATGACTTGCCACTGCCTGGACCTGCCCCCACAGGCTAAGTCCGACTGGTTTATGACTTGCCACTGTCTCCACCTCCCTCCACAGGCTAAGTGCGACTGGTTTATGACTTGCCACTGTCTCCACCAGCCTCCACAGGCTAAGTCCGACTGGTTTATGATTTGCCACTGTCTCCACTGGTTCATGACTTGCCACTGCCTGGACCTGCCCCCACGGGCTAAGTCCGACTGGTTTATGACTTGCCACTGTCTCCACCTTCCCTCCACAGGCTAAGTGCGACTGGTTTATGACTTGCCACTGTCTCCACCAGCCTCCACAGGCTAAGTCCGACTGGTTTATGATTTGCCACTGTCTCCACTGGTTCATGACTTGCCACTGCCTGGACCTGCCTCCACAGGCTAAGTCCGACTGGTTTATGACTTGCCACTGTCTCCACCAGCCTCCACAGGACAAGTCCGACTGGTTTATGATTTGCCACTGTCTCCACTGGTTCATGACTTGCCACTGCCTGGAACTGCCTCCACAGGCTAAGTCCGACTGGTTTATGACTTGCCACTGTCTCCACCAGCCTCCACAGGCTAAGTCCGACTGGTTTATGACTTGCCACTGTCTCCACCAGCCTCCACAGGCTAAGTCCGACTGGTTTATGATTTGCCACTGTCTCCACTGGTTCATGACTTGCCACTGCCTGGCCCTGCCTCCACAGGCTGAGTCCGACTGGTTTATGATTTGCCACTGGTTCATGACTTGCCACTGCCTGGACCTGCCTCCACAGGCTGAGTCCGACTGGTTTATGATTTCCCACTGGTTCATGACTTGCCACTGCCTGGACCTGCCTCCACAGGCTGAGTCCGACTGGTTTATGATTTGCCACTGGTTCATGACTTGCCACTGCCTGGCCCTGCCTCCACAGGCTGAGTCCGACTGGTTTATGATTTGCCACTGGTTCATGACTTGCCACTGCCTGGACCTGCCTCCACAGGCTGAGTCCGACTGGTTCATGACTTGCCACTGCCTGGACCTGCCTCCACAGGCTTAAGTCCGACTGGTTTATGACTTGCCACTGTCTCCACCAGCCTCCACAGGCTAAGTCCGACTGGTTTATGATTTGCCACTGTCTCCACCAGCCTCCACTGGTTCATGACTTGCCACCGACTCGGCCAGCCTCCCCAGGCGAAGCGCGGGCGTTTGGTGACAATTCCAAGGCAGACCAAGGCAAACACGGCCCCTTGCGCGGCGGGGAGCCGTGCCCGGCCTCGGCGGGGCGTCGGGCCGCCGTTTGGAGCGCCGGCCGAAAACCCGAAAAAAGGGCGAAAATCGGAAAGAATTCGCGCCCGATCGGGCCGAGCGGCCGGCGGGGCGGCAGCCCGGGTCGGTCTCCGCAGACCTGGAGGCTCGAGGGGACCTTTCCGACCAAAGTCCATTTCTCGATTTTCCACCTCCTACCAATCTGCAGGTACCCCGCCAACCCCTCGGGACGCCAAACGCAAATGGCAAATCGGCGGGAGGGCGCCCGGTAGTCCATCCGAGGAAGGCGCTCCAAGTCCCCGCAGATCGGCTTTTTCAAAACCTCATCGGCACTACCGAGGGCAAGTGGTTAACCAGCTGTCCGAGACACTCGACCACAAATGCAAGTGGCAGCTCGGCGGGACCAATCCGCTCCCTTTAGCGGGAACACCCCCACTGTGTCCCCGGTACCACGGCTGGACACGACCTCATACACTTCCGAGGGCAAGTGATTAACTAACGGTAGGGTGCACTTTTCATATATGCACGTGCCCCGTCGGCGGGACCAATCCACTCCTCCGTTCCGCTCTCCTGCAACCTTGGCCCCGGTAAAGCGGCGGCACAGGACCTCATAGACCTCCTGGAAGTCGCCAGAGGCTAAGTCCGACTGGTTTATGACTTGCCACTGCCTGGCCCTGCCTCCACAGGCTAAGTCCGACTGGTTTATGACTTGCCACTGGTTCATGACTTGCCACTGCCTGGCCCTGCCTCCACAGGCTAAGTCCGACTGGTTTATGATTTGCCACTGGTTCATGACTTGCCACTGCCTGGCCCTGCCTCCACAGGCTAAGTCCGACTGGTTTATGATTTGCCACTGGTTCATGACTTGCCACTGCCTGGCCCTGCCTCCACACGCTAAGTCCGACTGGTTTATGATTTGCCACTGGTTCATGACTTGCCACTGCCTGGACCTGCCTCCACAGGCTAAGTCCGACTGGTTTATGATTTGCCACTGGTTCATGACTTGCCACTGCCTGGACCTGCCTCCACAGGCTAAGTCCGACTGGTTTATGATTTGCCACTGGTTCATGACTTGCCACTGCCTGGCCCTGCCTCCACAGGCTGAGTCCGACTGGTTTATGACTTGCCACTGCCTGGACCTGCCTCCACAGGCTAAGTCCGACTGGTTTATGACTTGCCGCTGCCTGGACCAGCCTCCACAGGCTAAGTCCGACTGGTTTATGACTTGCCACAGTCTCCGCCAGACTCCACTGGTTCATGACTTGCCACCGCCTCGACCAGCCTCCCCAGGCTAAGTCCGAGCGTTGCGGTGGCCATGCCAGTGCCGACGAGGTCTGATCCGGTCCCTCGCGCTCCGGAGAGACGTCCCCGGCCTCGGCGGGGCGTCGGGCCGCCGTTTGGAGCGCCGGCCGAAAACCCGAAAAAAGGGCGAAAATCGGAAGAAATTCGCGCCCGATCGGGCCGAGCGGCCGGCGGGGCGGCAGCCCGGGTCGGTCTCCGCAGACCTGGAGGCTCGAGGGGACCTTTCCGACCAAAGTCCATTTCTCGATTTTCCACCTCCTACCAATCTGCAGGTACCCCGCCAACCCCTCGTGACGCCAAACGCAAGTGGCAGACCAGCGGGACGGACCACCGGTAGTCATGCCGGGAATGAGGTCTCGGCGTCGGCATAAGGTGGGTGGATCGGACCCCATCCGGCCTACGGTTCTTTTTCAAAACGGCGCCCCCGGCTCCCGCCGGCGGCGGCCTTGGCGGCCGGGTGGGCGCCCCTCCTCGAATCGCCACCCTGCCCCGGGGTGAGCCGCTTCGCCGCCGCCCGGCGCCGTCAACAACCTTGTCCTGGTTTATGACTTGTCACCGCCGCTGGTTTATGACTTGTCACCGCCGCTGGTTTATGACTTGTCAGCACCGGCGGACGGCCTCTCGCCGCCCTTTGGACGCCCCGGCGGCGGACCGTGACCCCCCACGGCTGGCCCGCGCGGGGCCCGCCACCCGCCCAAGGGGCGCCCCCTGCCGTTCGCCCACCTAACGCACGGCTGGAACAGCACCAAGCCCCGCAGCCGGCCAACGGCGGCACACACTGACCGCAGCCCACCGGAGGCACGTCGGGCCGTGGCCGTACCCCGCCCGACAGCGCCCCCTGCGGGCCACGGACCAGGCGGACGTTGGGACGAGACGATCCCCGGCCGAGGCGCTCTCTGAGCCCGCCAGGGACCGGTGCACCGCCGGCGGACGCTGCACCCGGTACACGAGCGCCCTCTGCCCGCCGGGGACCGGTGCACCGCCGGGGGAGTCTGCACCGGGCCCAGGAGCTCCCTCTGCCCGCCAGGAACCGGGGGGACCGCCGGCGGAGGCTGCACCGGGCCCAGCAGGTCACTCTGCCCGCCAGGGACCGGGGGGACCGCCGGCGGAGGCTGAGCCCGGCCCAGGAGCTCCCTCTGCCCGCCAGGAACCGGGGGGACCGCCGGCGGAGGCTGAACCCGGCCCAGGAGGTCACTCTGCCCGCCAGGGACCGGGGGGACCGCCGGCGGAGGCTGCACCGGGCCCACGAGCTCCCTCTGCCCGCCAGGGACCGGGGGGACCGCCGCCGGAGGCTGCACCCGGCCCAGGAGCTCCCTCTGCCCGCCAGGGACCGGGGGGACCGCCGGCGGAGGCTGCACCCGGCCCAGGAGCTCCCTCTGCCCGCCAGTGACCGGGGGGACCGCCGCCGGAGGCTGCACCCGGCCCAGTAGCTCCCTCTGCCCGCCAGGGACCGGGGGGTCCTCCGGCGGAGGCTGCACCCGGCCCAGGAGGTCCCTCTGCCCGCCAGGGACCGGGGGGACCGCCGGCGGAGGCGGCACCGGGCCCAGGAGCTCCCTCTGCCCGCCAGGGACCGGGGGGACCGCCGCCGGAGGCTGCACCCGGCCCAGGAGCTCCCTCTGCCCGCCAGGGACCGGGGGGACCGCCGGCGGAGGCTGCACCCGGCCCAGGAGGTCCCTCTGCCCGCCAGGGACAGGGTGTAACGCCGGCGGAGGCTGCCTCCGGCCCAGGAGGTCCGTCTGCCCGCCAGGGACCGGGGGGACCGCCGAGGAGTCTCTGCCCGTCCCAGATACTCCCTATCCCTACCCCTAACCGTATCCCTAACCCTATCGCCTAACCCTAACCCTATCCCTAACCCTAACCCTAACCCTATCCCTAACTCTAACCCCATCGCCTAACCCTAACCCTATCCCTAACCCTATCCCTAACCCTAACCCTATCCCTAACCCTAACCCTAACCCTATCCCTAACCCTAACCCTATCCCTAACGCTAACCCTAACCCTATCCCTAACCCTAACCCTAACCCTAACCCTATCCCTAACCCTAACCCTAACCCTATCCCTAACCCTATCGCCTAACCCTAACCCTATCCCTAACCCTATCGCCTAACCCTAACCCTAACCCTATCCCTAACCCTATCCCTAACCCTAACCCTATCCCCTAACCCTAAACCTATCCCTAACCCTAACCCTAACCCTAGCTCTAACCCCATCGCCTAACCCTAACCCTATCCCTAACCCTAACCCTATCCCTAACCCTAACCCTAACCCTAACCCTAACCCTATCGCCTAACCCTATCCCTAACCCTAACCCTATCCCTAACCCTAACCCTAACCCTATCCCTAACCCTAACCCTATCCCTAACCCTAACCCTATCGCCTAACCCTAACCCTATCCCTAACCCTAACCCTATCGCCTAACCCTAACCCTATCCCTAACCCTAACCCTATCGCCTAACCCTAACCCTATCCCTAACCCTAACCCTATCCCTAACCCTAACCCTAACCCTATCCCTAACCCTAACCCTAACCCTATCCCTAACCCTAACCCTAACCCTATCCCTAACCCTATCGCCTAACCCTATCCCTAACCCTAACCCTATCCCTAACCCTATCGCCTAACCCTAAACCGAACCCCAACCGCAACCCCCAACACCAAAAGGCACCGGGCCGTAAGCCTGCACCCGCACCGGCAGTGCCCTAGCCCCCTCGGGGAAGAAGGGACTCCGTCTCCACACCGCACCCGCCCCAGCTGCGCTCTCTCCCCGCCACCGCCGAAGGCACACGATTTGAACCGCTCCTCCCGTCCGGGGAAGCACACTCGGCAGCACGCCAACCTCCTTCCCAACGGGACCAGGACCGAAGGGCACACAGACCCTCCACCACCCCACCAACGTGACCCCAAGCCCGGGCACCCCCTTCAAATTCGCCCGCTGGGACGTGTATTAAGCCCGGCAACAGTTATTCAAGCAAAACCGCAGCCGCAAGTTGAAGTGACAACTCATTAACCAAAACAATATTGGGCAAGTCATAAACCACTTTCCACTCTGGACAAGTCATAAACCAGTTTCCTCTCTGGACAAGTCATAAACCAGTTGGACAAGTCATAAACCACTTTCCACTCTGGACAAGTCATAAACCAGTTGGACAAGTCATAAACCACTTTCCTCTTTGGACAAGTCATAAACCAGTTTCCTCTCTGGACAAGTCATAAACCAGTTGGACAAGTCATAAACCACTTTCTTCTCTGGACAAGTCATAAACCACTTTCCTCTCTGGACAAGTCATGAACCACTTTCTTCTCTGGACAAGTCATAAACCACTTTCCTCTCTGGACAAGTCATGAACCAATTTCCTCTCTGGACAAGTCATAAACCACTTTCTTCTCAGGACAAGTCATAAACCACTTTCCTCTTTGGACAAGTCATAAACCAGTTTCCTCTCTGGACAAGTCATAAACCAGTTGGACAAGTCATAAACCACTCTCCTCTCTGGACAAGTCATAAACCAGTTGGACAAGTCATAAACCACTTTCCACTCTGGACAAGTCATAAACCAGTTTCCTCTCTGGACAAGTCATAAACCAGTTGGACAA
>NW_027308750.1:0-72848 GCF_047496885.1 Scyliorhinus torazame
GGGCTGCCCCACTGCGCCACACTGCAGCCCAATGCCAGCTGTGTTGAGCACTTTCCAAAATGTGACAAGCATTTACATCCAGACAGAGAGAGAGAGAGAGAGTGGCACAAGGACAGGCAGACAGGCAGAGCAGGGAACAGCACACACGCGCCGCAGCGGCAGTGGCAAGTCATGAACCAGTGGCGCTGTGAGCGCGGCAAGTCATTAACCAGTCGCACTTTCAAACTGGTTCATGACTTGTCACTCGCACTTGGCGGCTGCGCTGGGCTAGAATGAGTGTGGGCGGGCTTAATATCCGCCCCCCGGGCCGATTTGACAGGCAGGCCGCCTCTGGGAGCTTCCTGGATGGGGTGGGACAGCAACTCGGTCCCCGTCGCTCCCGGTCCCCGAGGGAAGGGGAGAAGACCGGTTCCGAGGGTGCACCTTTCCCGGGGAGGAGGTTCAGATTCACTCCCTTAGGGAAGGTGCTCCTTTCCCGGGGAGGAGGTTCAGATTCACTCCCTTAGGGAAGGTGCTCCTTTCCCGGGGACACGGTTCAGATTCACTCCCTTAGACTGTGGCCGGGAGAGAGCGCTCCTTTCCCGGGGACACGGTTCAGATTCACCCCCTTAGACTGTGGCCGGGAGAGAGCGCTCCTTTCCCGGGGACACGGTTCGGATTCACCAGACCGACAGGGAGACAGACAGGGGGTGGAGGGAGAGAGAGGCTTTCTCTCTCTCTCTCTCGGTCAGCGCTGCGACCGGCTTTGCAGTTAAATGAAGCGTCTCTGCAGCTTGGCCGCTGTCTCGTCCATGAAAGTTTGCCGGACCCGCAGAGGAGAAAAGTATCACTCACAAGTTGACAGGGGTGGGTGGGCGGGGTCAGTGTGGTGGGCGGGGTCTAGAGAAGGAAGGGGGCCTGCGGCGATGGGGCGGGGCTTCAGGGTAGGGGCGTGGTCTCGGGGGGCCGACGGAGAGTGGGCGGGGCCTCTAGGGAGGGGCCGTGGCCTCCAGCGAGGAGGCGGGGTCTCTTTAGGGGCGTGGTCTCCAGAGAGTGGGCGGGGCTTAGGGCTTGGTGCGTGTGCGGGGGGGAGGAGAGGGCGCGGTCTCCAAAGAGGGGGACGGGGTCTCTTTAGGGGCGTGGTCTCTTGAGAAGGGGCGTGGTCTATTCAGGGGGCGGGGTCTCTTCAGGGGGCGGGGTCTAGGGGCAGGGGCGTGGTCTAGGAGAGGGGCGAGGTCACGCAGGAGGGGGCGTGGTCTCCAGAGAGTGGGCGTGGTCTCTTGTTAGGGGCGTGGACTCGCCAGGGGGCGGGGACCAAGAATGGGGGCGTGGTCTCCAATAATGGGGCGGGGTCTCTTGAGAAGGGGCGTGGTCTCTTGTGAGGCGGCGTGGTCTCGCTAAGGGGCGGGGTCTAGGAGCAGGGGCGTGGTCTGGGGCGGCCGGGTCACGGAGGAGGGGGCGTGGTCTCCAGAGAGTGGGCGTGGTCTCTTGTTAGGGGCGTGGACTCGCCAGGGAGCGGGGTCCAAGAATGGGGGCGTGGTCTCGGAGGAGGGGACGTGGTCTCCAATAATGGGGCGTGGTCTCTTGAGAAAGGACGTGGTCTCTTGTGAGGCGGCGTGGTCTCGCTAAGGGGCGAGGTCTAGGAGCAGGGGCGTGGTCTGGGGGGCGGGTCACGGAGGAGGGGGCGTGGTCTCCAGAGAGTGGGCGTGGTCTCTTGCGAGGTGCGTGGACTCGCCAGCGGGTGGGGTCCAACAATGGGGGCGTGGTCTCGGAGGAGGAGGCGTGGTCTCCAATGATTGGGTGGGGTCTCGTTAGGGGCGTGGACTCTTGAGTGGGTGGGGTTTAGGGGTAGGGCGTGGTCTCTGAGGAGTGGGCGCGGTTTCTTGAGGGGACGTGTTCTCGCTAAGGGGCGGGGTCTAGGGACAGGGGCGCGGTCTAGGAGGGGGCGGAGCCACGGAGGAGGGGGCGGGGTCTCGCCAGGGGGCGGGGCCTAGGAATGGGGCGTGGTCTCGGAGGAGCGGGCGTGGTCTCCAATGACAGGGCGGGGTCTCTTTAGGGGCGTGGTCTCCAGAGAGTGGGCGGGGCTTAGGGCTTGGGGCGTGGGCGAGGGGGAGGAGGGGGCGCGGTCTCCAAAGAGGGGGACGGTGTCTCTTTACGGGCGTGGTCTCTTGAGAAGGGGCGTGGTCTATTCAGGGGGCGGGGTCTCTTCAGGGGGCGGGGTCTAGGGGCAGGGGCGTGGTCTAGGAGAGGGGCGAGGTCACGGAGGAGGGGGCTTGGTCTCCAGAGAGTGGGCGTGGTCTCTTGTTAGGGGCGTGGACTCGCCAGGGGGCGGGGACCAAGAATGGGGGCGTGGTCTCCAATAATGGGGCGGGGTCTCTTGAGAAGGGACGTGGTCTCTTGTGAGGCGGCGAGGTCTCGCTAAGGGGCGGGGTCTAGGAGCAGGGGCGTGGTCTGGGGCGGCCGGGTCACGGAGGAGGGGGCGTGGTCTCCAGAGAGTGGGCGTGGTCTCTTGCTAGGGGCGTGGACTCGCCAGGGAGCGGGGTCCAAGAATGGGGGCGTGGTCTCGGAGGAGGGGACGTGGTCTCCAATAATGGGGCGTGGTCTCTTGAGAAGGGACGTGGTCTCTTGTGAGGCTGCGTGGTCTCGCTAAGGGGCGAGGTCTGGGAGCAGGGGCGTGGTCTGGGGGGGGCGGGTCACGGAGGAGGGGGCATGGTCTCCAGAGAGTGGGCGTGGTCTCTTGCTAGGTGCGTGGACTCGCCAGCGGGTGGGGTCCAACAATGGGGGCGTGGTCTCGGAGGAGGAGGCGTGGTCTCCAATGATTGGGTGGGGTCCGTTAGGGGCGTGGTCTCTTGAGTGGGTGGGGTTTAGGGGTAGGGCGTGGTCTCTGAGGAGTGGGCGCGGTTTCTTGAGGGGACGTGGTCTCGCTAAGGGGCGGGGTCTCGGGACAGGGGCGCGGTCTAGGAGGGGGCGGAGCCACGGAGGAGGAGGCGGGGTGTCGCCAGGGGGCGGGGTCTAGGAATGGGGCGTGGTCTCGGAGGAGCGGGCGTGGTCTCCAATGACAGGGCGGGGTCTCTTTAGGGGCGTGATCACTTGAGTGGGCGGGGTTTAGGGGTAGAGGCGTGGTCTCGCTAAGACGCGTGTTCTGGGAGAGGGGGCGGGGCCGCTTAAGAGTGGGCAGGGCTTAACGTGGGGGCGTGGTATCGGAGGAGTGGGCGTGGTCTCTAGAGAAGGGGCGGGGCTTAGGGGTAGGGGCGTGGCCTCGCTAAGTTGCGTGGTCTGGGAGAGTGGGCGGGGCTTAAGCGTGGGGACGTGGTGTCGGAGGAGTGGGCGCGGTTAAAGGGGTCACTTTCAAAATGAGCCTGCTCCCCATTCCTGCTGCAGATAAAGAGGATTCACTGCAGCCAGAGGAGGCGTTAATCTGTGGGATCAGTGACCGCAAGGTTTATGAACATAGGAGCCAGCAACAGGAGTAGAGAGCAGTGTTGCTGGGGTCATGGAGTTTATTCAAAACTCGTTTACATAGATTTCAGGTTGAGGAGGAAGTCGAGGGTGACGCGAGACAGGCGGGAAAGTGGGTCAAAATCCACAATCGGACCGCCCATTGCATTAATAATAATAATCATTATTGTCACAAGTAGGCTTGCATTAACACTGCAATGAAGTTACTGTGAAAAGCCCCTAGTCGCCACACTCCGGCGTCTGTTCGGGTACACAGAGGGAGAATTCAGAATGTCCAGTCCAACTAACCTGCACGTCTTTCGGCACTTGTGGGAGGAAACTAGAGCTCCCGGGGGAAACCCACGCAGACACGGGGAGAACGTGCAGACACCGCACAGACAGTGACCCAAGCCAGGAATCGAACCTGAGACCCTGGCGCTGTGAAGCAACAGTGCAAACCACTGTACACCCAATAATAGCAACATGATAATCGCTTATTGTCACAAGTAGGCTTCAATGAAGTTACTGTGAAAAGCCCCTAGTCGCCACATTCCGGCACCTGTTCGGAGAGGCTGGTACGGGAATTGAACCCGCGCTGCTGGTCTTGTTCTGCATTACAAGCCAGCTGTTCAGCCCACTATGCTAATTTGAATGGTAGAGGAGTCTGGAGGGGCCGAATGGCCCACTCCTCCTATTCCTTACATTCTGATGCACTTCTGAACGTGGCCTGTGCATTTAAACTGTTGGGTGTCTTGGCTCCGTTACCACATTTGAACGGATATTTTCCAAGAAGTGTGTGACCTCCTAATTCTTCCCCGAAACAGAGTACTTCCCCACACACTCACACACTGAAATTCCTCTGTGTATTCTGCGGTCAGGTCTCAAGCCGTTTTTGGAATGTGTCTTGCATTCTGAGCTCAGGTTGGCGAATGGGGTGTCACTGGGGAGCTCTTTTAGAGGGCCAGCACGGACCCTGTGGGCCGAAAGGCCTCCTGCTTCGTGTTGGACGCTGCAACGGTTCCAAGGGCCGTTGATATGTTCAGCTTCGATACAAAACTCTATCACAATAATCATTATTGGAGGAAAATGTAACTGGTCTGATTAGTAAGTTTGCAGACGACACAAAGGTTGGTGGAATTGCCGATAGCGATGAGGACTGTCCGAGGATACAGCAGGATTTAGATTGTTTGGAGACTTGGGCAGAGAGATGGCAGATGGAGTTTAATCTGGACAAATGTGAGGTAATGCATTTTGGAAGGTCGAATGCAGGTAGGGAATATACAATGAATGGTAGAACCCTCAAGAGTATTGACAGTCAGAGAGATCTAGGTGTACAGGTCCACAGGTCATTGAAAGGGGCAACACAGGTGGAGAAGGTAGTCAAGGAGGCATACGGCATGCTTGCCTTCATTGGCCGGGGCATTGAGTATAAGAATTGGCAAGTCATGTTGCAGCTGTGTAGAACCTTAGTTAGGCCACACTTGGAGTATAGTGTTCAATTCTGGTCGCCACACGACCAGATGTGGATGTGGAATCTTTAGAGGGGGCGCAGAAGAGATTTACCAGGATGTTGCCTGGTATGGAGGGCATTAGCCATGAAGAGCGTTTGAATAAACTTGGTTTGTTCTCACTGGAATGACGGAGGTTGAGGGGCGACCTGATAGAGGTCTACAAAATTATTGAGGGGAATAGACCAAGTGGATAGTCAGAGGCTTTTCCCCAGGGTAGAGGGGTCAATTACTAGGGGGCAGAGGTTTAAGGTGCGAGTGGCAAGGTTTAGAGGAGATGTACGAGGCACGTTTTTTACACAGAGGGTAGTGGGTGCCTGGAACTCGCTGCCGGAGGAGGTGGTGGAAGCAGGGACGATAGTGACGTTTAAGGGGCATCTTGACAAATACATGAATAGGATGGGAATAGAGGGATATGGACCCAGGATGTGTAGAAGATTGTAGTTTAGTCGGGCAGCATGGTCGGCACAGGCTTGGAGGGCCGAAGGGCCTGTTCTTGTGCTGTACTTTTCTCTGTTCTTCGTCACAAGTGGAGACCACGCCCACGCCCGCTTCGAAGCTGCGGTTAGTGTTATAGAGCAATGGGGTCCCATCTGTGTATTGAACTTTGCAGCTATGGTGCTCCGGTTTCCTCCCACAGTCCAAAGAAGCGAAAGTTAGGTGCATTGGCCGTGCTGAATTGCTCCTTCGTGTCCAACAGTGAGCTGGGGTTGCAGGGTTACCGGAATGGGGAGTGCGGCAGCAGGGCTGCCCCACTGCGCCACACTGCAGCCCAATGCCAGCTGTGTTGAGCACTTTCCAAAATGTGACAAGCATTTACATCCAGACAGAGAGAGAGAGAGAGAGTGGCACAAGGACAGGCAGACAGGCAGAGCAGGGAACAGCACACACGCGCCGCAGCGGCAGTGGCAAGTCATGAACCAGTGGCGCTGTGAGCGCGGCAAGTCATTAACCAGTCGCACTTTCAAACTGGTTCATGACTTGTCACTCGCACTTGGCGGCTGCGCTGGGCTAGAATGAGTGTGGGCGGGCTTAATATCCGCCCCCCGGGCCGATTTGACAGGCAGGCCGCCTCTGGGAGCTTCCTGGATGGGGTGGGACAGCAACTCGGTCCCCGTCGCTCCCGGTCCCCGAGGGAAGGGGAGAAGACCGGTTCCGAGGGTGCACCTTTCCCGGGGAGGAGGTTCAGATTCACTCCCTTAGGGAAGGTGCTCCTTTCCCGGGGAGGAGGTTCAGATTCACTCCCTTAGGGAAGGTGCTCCTTTCCCGGGGACACGGTTCAGATTCACTCCCTTAGACTGTGGCCGGGAGAGAGCGCTCCTTTCCCGGGGACACGGTTCAGATTCACCCCCTTAGACTGTGGCCGGGAGAGAGCGCTCCTTTCCCGGGGACACGGTTCGGATTCACCAGACCGACAGGGAGACAGACAGGGGGTGGAGGGAGAGAGAGGCTTTCTCTCTCTCTCTCTCGGTCAGCGCTGCGACCGGCTTTGCAGTTAAATGAAGCGTCTCTGCAGCTTGGCCGCTGTCTCGTCCATGAAAGTTTGCCGGACCCGCAGAGGAGAAAAGTATCACTCACAAGTTGACAGGGGTGGGTGGGCGGGGTCAGTGTGGTGGGCGGGGTCTAGAGAAGGAAGGGGGCCTGCGGCGATGGGGCGGGGCTTCAGGGTAGGGGCGTGGTCTCGGGGGGCCGACGGAGAGTGGGCGGGGCCTCTAGGGAGGGGCCGTGGCCTCCAGCGAGGAGGCGGGGTCTCTTTAGGGGCGTGGTCTCCAGAGAGTGGGCGGGGCTTAGGGCTTGGTGCGTGTGCGGGGGGGAGGAGAGGGCGCGGTCTCCAAAGAGGGGGACGGGGTCTCTTTAGGGGCGTGGTCTCTTGAGAAGGGGCGTGGTCTATTCAGGGGGCGGGGTCTCTTCAGGGGGCGGGGTCTAGGGGCAGGGGCGTGGTCTAGGAGAGGGGCGAGGTCACGCAGGAGGGGGCGTGGTCTCCAGAGAGTGGGCGTGGTCTCTTGTTAGGGGCGTGGACTCGCCAGGGGGCGGGGACCAAGAATGGGGGCGTGGTCTCCAATAATGGGGCGGGGTCTCTTGAGAAGGGGCGTGGTCTCTTGTGAGGCGGCGTGGTCTCGCTAAGGGGCGGGGTCTAGGAGCAGGGGCGTGGTCTGGGGCGGCCGGGTCACGGAGGAGGGGGCGTGGTCTCCAGAGAGTGGGCGTGGTCTCTTGTTAGGGGCGTGGACTCGCCAGGGAGCGGGGTCCAAGAATGGGGGCGTGGTCTCGGAGGAGGGGACGTGGTCTCCAATAATGGGGCGTGGTCTCTTGAGAAAGGACGTGGTCTCTTGTGAGGCGGCGTGGTCTCGCTAAGGGGCGAGGTCTAGGAGCAGGGGCGTGGTCTGGGGGGCGGGTCACGGAGGAGGGGGCGTGGTCTCCAGAGAGTGGGCGTGGTCTCTTGCGAGGTGCGTGGACTCGCCAGCGGGTGGGGTCCAACAATGGGGGCGTGGTCTCGGAGGAGGAGGCGTGGTCTCCAATGATTGGGTGGGGTCTCGTTAGGGGCGTGGACTCTTGAGTGGGTGGGGTTTAGGGGTAGGGCGTGGTCTCTGAGGAGTGGGCGCGGTTTCTTGAGGGGACGTGTTCTCGCTAAGGGGCGGGGTCTAGGGACAGGGGCGCGGTCTAGGAGGGGGCGGAGCCACGGAGGAGGGGGCGGGGTCTCGCCAGGGGGCGGGGCCTAGGAATGGGGCGTGGTCTCGGAGGAGCGGGCGTGGTCTCCAATGACAGGGCGGGGTCTCTTTAGGGGCGTGGTCTCCAGAGAGTGGGCGGGGCTTAGGGCTTGGGGCGTGG
Source organism: Scyliorhinus torazame (assembly GCF_047496885.1). Taxonomy (NCBI): domain Eukaryota; kingdom Metazoa; phylum Chordata; class Chondrichthyes; order Carcharhiniformes; family Scyliorhinidae; genus Scyliorhinus; species Scyliorhinus torazame. The sequence continues at coordinate 7,752 of NW_027308750.1, forward strand.
GCGAGGGGGAGGAGGGGGCGCGGTCTCCAAAGAGGGGGACGGTGTCTCTTTACGGGCGTGGTCTCTTGAGAAGGGGCGTGGTCTATTCAGGGGGCGGGGTCTCTTCAGGGGGCGGGGTCTAGGGGCAGGGGCGTGGTCTAGGAGAGGGGCGAGGTCACGGAGGAGGGGGCTTGGTCTCCAGAGAGTGGGCGTGGTCTCTTGTTAGGGGCGTGGACTCGCCAGGGGGCGGGGACCAAGAATGGGGGCGTGGTCTCCAATAATGGGGCGGGGTCTCTTGAGAAGGGACGTGGTCTCTTGTGAGGCGGCGAGGTCTCGCTAAGGGGCGGGGTCTAGGAGCAGGGGCGTGGTCTGGGGCGGCCGGGTCACGGAGGAGGGGGCGTGGTCTCCAGAGAGTGGGCGTGGTCTCTTGCTAGGGGCGTGGACTCGCCAGGGAGCGGGGTCCAAGAATGGGGGCGTGGTCTCGGAGGAGGGGACGTGGTCTCCAATAATGGGGCGTGGTCTCTTGAGAAGGGACGTGGTCTCTTGTGAGGCTGCGTGGTCTCGCTAAGGGGCGAGGTCTGGGAGCAGGGGCGTGGTCTGGGGGGGGCGGGTCACGGAGGAGGGGGCATGGTCTCCAGAGAGTGGGCGTGGTCTCTTGCTAGGTGCGTGGACTCGCCAGCGGGTGGGGTCCAACAATGGGGGCGTGGTCTCGGAGGAGGAGGCGTGGTCTCCAATGATTGGGTGGGGTCCGTTAGGGGCGTGGTCTCTTGAGTGGGTGGGGTTTAGGGGTAGGGCGTGGTCTCTGAGGAGTGGGCGCGGTTTCTTGAGGGGACGTGGTCTCGCTAAGGGGCGGGGTCTCGGGACAGGGGCGCGGTCTAGGAGGGGGCGGAGCCACGGAGGAGGAGGCGGGGTGTCGCCAGGGGGCGGGGTCTAGGAATGGGGCGTGGTCTCGGAGGAGCGGGCGTGGTCTCCAATGACAGGGCGGGGTCTCTTTAGGGGCGTGATCACTTGAGTGGGCGGGGTTTAGGGGTAGAGGCGTGGTCTCGCTAAGACGCGTGTTCTGGGAGAGGGGGCGGGGCCGCTTAAGAGTGGGCAGGGCTTAACGTGGGGGCGTGGTATCGGAGGAGTGGGCGTGGTCTCTAGAGAAGGGGCGGGGCTTAGGGGTAGGGGCGTGGCCTCGCTAAGTTGCGTGGTCTGGGAGAGTGGGCGGGGCTTAAGCGTGGGGACGTGGTGTCGGAGGAGTGGGCGCGGTTAAAGGGGTCACTTTCAAAATGAGCCTGCTCCCCATTCCTGCTGCAGATAAAGAGGATTCACTGCAGCCAGAGGAGGCGTTAATCTGTGGGATCAGTGACCGCAAGGTTTATGAACATAGGAGCCAGCAACAGGAGTAGAGAGCAGTGTTGCTGGGGTCATGGAGTTTATTCAAAACTCGTTTACATAGATTTCAGGTTGAGGAGGAAGTCGAGGGTGACGCGAGACAGGCGGGAAAGTGGGTCAAAATCCACAATCGGACCGCCCATTGCATTAATAATAATAATCATTATTGTCACAAGTAGGCTTGCATTAACACTGCAATGAAGTTACTGTGAAAAGCCCCTAGTCGCCACACTCCGGCGTCTGTTCGGGTACACAGAGGGAGAATTCAGAATGTCCAGTCCAACTAACCTGCACGTCTTTCGGCACTTGTGGGAGGAAACTAGAGCTCCCGGGGGAAACCCACGCAGACACGGGGAGAACGTGCAGACACCGCACAGACAGTGACCCAAGCCAGGAATCGAACCTGAGACCCTGGCGCTGTGAAGCAACAGTGCAAACCACTGTACACCCAATAATAGCAACATGATAATCGCTTATTGTCACAAGTAGGCTTCAATGAAGTTACTGTGAAAAGCCCCTAGTCGCCACATTCCGGCACCTGTTCGGAGAGGCTGGTACGGGAATTGAACCCGCGCTGCTGGTCTTGTTCTGCATTACAAGCCAGCTGTTCAGCCCACTATGCTAATTTGAATGGTAGAGGAGTCTGGAGGGGCCGAATGGCCCACTCCTCCTATTCCTTACATTCTGATGCACTTCTGAACGTGGCCTGTGCATTTAAACTGTTGGGTGTCTTGGCTCCGTTACCACATTTGAACGGATATTTTCCAAGAAGTGTGTGACCTCCTAATTCTTCCCCGAAACAGAGTACTTCCCCACACACTCACACACTGAAATTCCTCTGTGTATTCTGCGGTCAGGTCTCAAGCCGTTTTTGGAATGTGTCTTGCATTCTGAGCTCAGGTTGGCGAATGGGGGTGTCACTGGGGAGCTCTTTTAGAGGGCCAGCACGGACCCTGTGGGCCGAAAGGCCTCCTGCTTCGTGTTGGACGCTGCAACGGTTCCAAGGGCCGTTGATATGTTCAGCTTCGATACAAAACTCTATCACAATAATCATTATTGGAGGAAAATGTAACTGGTCTGATTAGTAAGTTTGCAGACGACACAAAGGTTGGTGGAATTGCCGATAGCGATGAGGACTGTCCGAGGATACAGCAGGATTTAGATTGTTTGGAGACTTGGGCAGAGAGATGGCAGATGGAGTTTAATCTGGACAAATGTGAGGTAATGCATTTTGGAAGGTCGAATGCAGGTAGGGAATATACAATGAATGGTAGAACCCTCAAGAGTATTGACAGTCAGAGAGATCTAGGTGTACAGGTCCACAGGTCATTGAAAGGGGCAACACAGGTGGAGAAGGTAGTCAAGGAGGCATACGGCATGCTTGCCTTCATTGGCCGGGGCATTGAGTATAAGAATTGGCAAGTCATGTTGCAGCTGTGTAGAACCTTAGTTAGGCCACACTTGGAGTATAGTGTTCAATTCTGGTCGCCACACGACCAGATGTGGATGTGGAATCTTTAGAGGGGGCGCAGAAGAGATTTACCAGGATGTTGCCTGGTATGGAGGGCATTAGCCATGAAGAGCGTTTGAATAAACTTGGTTTGTTCTCACTGGAATGACGGAGGTTGAGGGGCGACCTGATAGAGGTCTACAAAATTATTGAGGGGAATAGACCAAGTGGATAGTCAGAGGCTTTTCCCCAGGGTAGAGGGGTCAATTACTAGGGGGCAGAGGTTTAAGGTGCGAGTGGCAAGGTTTAGAGGAGATGTACGAGGCACGTTTTTTACACAGAGGGTAGTGGGTGCCTGGAACTCGCTGCCGGAGGAGGTGGTGGAAGCAGGGACGATAGTGACGTTTAAGGGGCATCTTGACAAATACATGAATAGGATGGGAATAGAGGGATATGGACCCAGGATGTGTAGAAGATTGTAGTTTAGTCGGGCAGCATGGTCGGCACAGGCTTGGAGGGCCGAAGGGCCTGTTCTTGTGCTGTACTTTTCTCTGTTCTTCGTCACAAGTGGAGACCACGCCCACGCCCGCTTCGAAGCTGCGGTTAGTGTTATAGAGCAATGGGGTCCCATCTGTGTATTGAACTTTGCAGCTATGGTGCTCCGGTTTCCTCCCACAGTCCAAAGAAGCGAAAGTTAGGTGCATTGGCCGTGCTGAATTGCTCCTTCGTGTCCAACAGTGAGCTGGGGTTGCAGGGTTACCGGAATGGGGAGTGCGGCAGCAGGGCTGCCCCACTGCGCCACACTGCAGCCCAATGCCAGCTGTGTTGAGCACTTTCCAAAATGTGACAAGCATTTACATCCAGACAGAGAGAGAGAGAGAGAGTGGCACAAGGACAGGCAGACAGGCAGAGCAGGGAACAGCACACACGCGCCGCAGCGGCAGTGGCAAGTCATGAACCAGTGGCGCTGTGAGCGCGGCAAGTCATTAACCAGTCGCACTTTCAAACTGGTTCATGACTTGTCACTCGCACTTGGCGGCTGCGCTGGGCTAGAATGAGTGTGGGCGGGCTTAATATCCGCCCCCCGGGCCGATTTGACAGGCAGGCCGCCTCTGGGAGCTTCCTGGATGGGGTGGGACAGCAACTCGGTCCCCGTCGCTCCCGGTCCCCGAGGGAAGGGGAGAAGACCGGTTCCGAGGGTGCACCTTTCCCGGGGAGGAGGTTCAGATTCACTCCCTTAGGGAAGGTGCTCCTTTCCCGGGGAGGAGGTTCAGATTCACTCCCTTAGGGAAGGTGCTCCTTTCCCGGGGACACGGTTCAGATTCACTCCCTTAGACTGTGGCCGGGAGAGAGCGCTCCTTTCCCGGGGACACGGTTCAGATTCACCCCCTTAGACTGTGGCCGGGAGAGAGCGCTCCTTTCCCGGGGACACGGTTCGGATTCACCAGACCGACAGGGAGACAGACAGGGGGTGGAGGGAGAGAGAGGCTTTCTCTCTCTCTCTCTCGGTCAGCGCTGCGACCGGCTTTGCAGTTAAATGAAGCGTCTCTGCAGCTTGGCCGCTGTCTCGTCCATGAAAGTTTGCCGGACCCGCAGAGGAGAAAAGTATCACTCACAAGTTGACAGGGGTGGGTGGGCGGGGTCAGTGTGGTGGGCGGGGTCTAGAGAAGGAAGGGGGCCTGCGGCGATGGGGCGGGGCTTCAGGGTAGGGGCGTGGTCTCGGGGGGCCGACGGAGAGTGGGCGGGGCCTCTAGGGAGGGGCCGTGGCCTCCAGCGAGGAGGCGGGGTCTCTTTAGGGGCGTGGTCTCCAGAGAGTGGGCGGGGCTTAGGGCTTGGTGCGTGTGCGGGGGGGAGGAGAGGGCGCGGTCTCCAAAGAGGGGGACGGGGTCTCTTTAGGGGCGTGGTCTCTTGAGAAGGGGCGTGGTCTATTCAGGGGGCGGGGTCTCTTCAGGGGGCGGGGTCTAGGGGCAGGGGCGTGGTCTAGGAGAGGGGCGAGGTCACGCAGGAGGGGGCGTGGTCTCCAGAGAGTGGGCGTGGTCTCTTGTTAGGGGCGTGGACTCGCCAGGGGGCGGGGACCAAGAATGGGGGCGTGGTCTCCAATAATGGGGCGGGGTCTCTTGAGAAGGGGCGTGGTCTCTTGTGAGGCGGCGTGGTCTCGCTAAGGGGCGGGGTCTAGGAGCAGGGGCGTGGTCTGGGGCGGCCGGGTCACGGAGGAGGGGGCGTGGTCTCCAGAGAGTGGGCGTGGTCTCTTGTTAGGGGCGTGGACTCGCCAGGGAGCGGGGTCCAAGAATGGGGGCGTGGTCTCGGAGGAGGGGACGTGGTCTCCAATAATGGGGCGTGGTCTCTTGAGAAAGGACGTGGTCTCTTGTGAGGCGGCGTGGTCTCGCTAAGGGGCGAGGTCTAGGAGCAGGGGCGTGGTCTGGGGGGCGGGTCACGGAGGAGGGGGCGTGGTCTCCAGAGAGTGGGCGTGGTCTCTTGCGAGGTGCGTGGACTCGCCAGCGGGTGGGGTCCAACAATGGGGGCGTGGTCTCGGAGGAGGAGGCGTGGTCTCCAATGATTGGGTGGGGTCTCGTTAGGGGCGTGGACTCTTGAGTGGGTGGGGTTTAGGGGTAGGGCGTGGTCTCTGAGGAGTGGGCGCGGTTTCTTGAGGGGACGTGTTCTCGCTAAGGGGCGGGGTCTAGGGACAGGGGCGCGGTCTAGGAGGGGGCGGAGCCACGGAGGAGGGGGCGGGGTCTCGCCAGGGGGCGGGGCCTAGGAATGGGGCGTGGTCTCGGAGGAGCGGGCGTGGTCTCCAATGACAGGGCGGGGTCTCTTTAGGGGCGTGGTCTCCAGAGAGTGGGCGGGGCTTAGGGCTTGGGGCGTGGGCGAGGGGGAGGAGGGGGCGCGGTCTCCAAAGAGGGGGACGGTGTCTCTTTACGGGCGTGGTCTCTTGAGAAGGGGCGTGGTCTATTCAGGGGGCGGGGTCTCTTCAGGGGGCGGGGTCTAGGGGCAGGGGCGTGGTCTAGGAGAGGGGCGAGGTCACGCAGGAGGGGGCGTGGTCTCCAGAGAGTGGGCGTGGTCTCTTGTTAGGGGCGTGGACTCGCCAGGGGGCGGGGACCAAGAATGGGGGCGTGGTCTCCAATAATGGGGCGGGGTCTCTTGAGAAGGGACGTGGTCTCTTGTGAGGCGGCGAGGTCTCGCTAAGGGGCGGGGTCTAGGAGCAGGGGCGTGGTCTGGGGCGGCCGGGTCACGGAGGAGGGGGCGTGGTCTCCAGAGAGTGGGCGTGGTCTCTTGCTAGGGGCGTGGACTCGCCAGGGAGCGGGGTCCAAGAATGGGGGCGTGGTCTCGGAGGAGGGGACGTGGTCTCCAATAATGGGGCGTGGTCTCTTGAGAAGGGACGTGGTCTCTTGTGAGGCTGCGTGGTCTCGCTAAGGGGCGAGGTCTGGGAGCAGGGGCGTGGTCTGGGGGGGGCGGGTCACGGAGGAGGGGGCATGGTCTCCAGAGAGTGGGCGTGGTCTCTTGCTAGGTGCGTGGACTCGCCAGCGGGTGGGGTCCAACAATGGGGGCGTGGTCTCGGAGGAGGAGGCGTGGTCTCCAATGATTGGGTGGGGTCCGTTAGGGGCGTGGTCTCTTGAGTGGGTGGGGTTTAGGGGTAGGGCGTGGTCTCTGAGGAGTGGGCGCGGTTTCTTGAGGGGACGTGGTCTCGCTAAGGGGCGGGGTCTCGGGACAGGGGCGCGGTCTAGGAGGGGGCGGAGCCACGGAGGAGGGGGCGGGGTGTCGCCAGGGGGCGGGGTCTAGGAATGGGGCGTGGTCTCGGAGGAGCGGGCGTGGTCTCCAATGACAGGGCGGGGTCTCTTTAGGGGCGTGATCACTTGAGTGGGCGGGGTTTAGGGGTAGAGGCGTGGTCTCGCTAAGACGCGTGTTCTGGGAGAGGGGGCGGGGCCGCTTAAGAGTGGGCAGGGCTTAACGTGGGGGCGTGGTATCGGAGGAGTGGGCGTGGTCTCTAGAGAAGGGGCGGGGCTTAGGGGTAGGGGCGTGGCCTCGCTAAGTTGCGTGGTCTGGGAGAGTGGGCGGGGCTTAAGCGTGGGGACGTGGTGTCGGAGGAGTGGGCGCGGTTAAAGGGGTCACTTTCAAAATGAGCCTGCTCCCCATTCCTGCTGCAGATAAAGAGGATTCACTGCAGCCAGAGGGGGCGTTAATCTGTGGGATCAGTGACCGCAAGGTTTATGAACATAGGAGCCAGCAACAGGAGTAGAGAGCAGTGTTGCTGGGGTCATGGAGTTTATTCAAAACTCGTTTACATAGATTTCAGGTTGAGGAGGAAGTCGAGGGTGACGCGAGACAGGCGGGAAAGTGGGTCAAAATCCACAATCGGACCGCCCATTGCATTAATAATAATAATCATTATTGTCACAAGTAGGCTTGCATTAACACTGCAATGAAGTTACTGTGAAAAGCCCCTAGTCGCCACACTCCGGCGTCTGTTCGGGTACACAGAGGGAGAATTCAGAATGTCCAGTCCAACTAACCTGCACGTCTTTCGGCACTTGTGGGAGGAAACTAGAGCTCCCGGGGGAAACCCACGCAGACACGGGGAGAACGTGCAGACACCGCACAGACAGTGACCCAAGCCAGGAATCGAACCTGAGACCCTGGCGCTGTGAAGCAACAGTGCAAACCACTGTACACCCAATAATAGCAACATGATAATCGCTTATTGTCACAAGTAGGCTTCAATGAAGTTACTGTGAAAAGCCCCTAGTCGCCACATTCCGGCACCTGTTCGGAGAGGCTGGTACGGGAATTGAACCCGCGCTGCTGGTCTTGTTCTGCATTACAAGCCAGCTGTTCAGCCCACTATGCTAATTTGAATGGTAGAGGAGTCTGGAGGGGCCGAATGGCCCACTCCTCCTATTCCTTACATTCTGATGCACTTCTGAACGTGGCCTGTGCATTTAAACTGTTGGGTGTCTTGGCTCCGTTACCACATTTGAACGGATATTTTCCAAGAAGTGTGTGACCTCCTAATTCTTCCCCGAAACAGAGTACTTCCCCACACACTCACACACTGAAATTCCTCTGTGTATTCTGCGGTCAGGTCTCAAGCCGTTTTTGGAATGTGTCTTGCATTCTGAGCTCAGGTTGGCGAATGGGGTGTCACTGGGGAGCTCTTTTAGAGGGCCAGCACGGACCCTGTGGGCCGAAAGGCCTCCTGCTTCGTGTTGGACGCTGCAACGGTTCCAAGGGCCGTTGATATGTTCAGCTTCGATACAAAACTCTATCACAATAATCATTATTGGAGGAAAATGTAACTGGTCTGATTAGTAAGTTTGCAGACGACACAAAGGTTGGTGGAATTGCCGATAGCGATGAGGACTGTCCGAGGATACAGCAGGATTTAGATTGTTTGGAGACTTGGGCAGAGAGATGGCAGATGGAGTTTAATCTGGACAAATGTGAGGTAATGCATTTTGGAAGGTCGAATGCAGGTAGGGAATATACAATGAATGGTAGAACCCTCAAGAGTATTGACAGTCAGAGAGATCTAGGTGTACAGGTCCACAGGTCATTGAAAGGGGCAACACAGGTGGAGAAGGTAGTCAAGGAGGCATACGGCATGCTTGCCTTCATTGGCCGGGGCATTGAGTATAAGAATTGGCAAGTCATGTTGCAGCTGTGTAGAACCTTAGTTAGGCCACACTTGGAGTATAGTGTTCAATTCTGGTCGCCACACGACCAGATGTGGATGTGGAATCTTTAGAGGGGGCGCAGAAGAGATTTACCAGGATGTTGCCTGGTATGGAGGGCATTAGCCATGAAGAGCGTTTGAATAAACTTGGTTTGTTCTCACTGGAATGACGGAGGTTGAGGGGCGACCTGATAGAGGTCTACAAAATTATTGAGGGGAATAGACCAAGTGGATAGTCAGAGGCTTTTCCCCAGGGTAGAGGGGTCAATTACTAGGGGGCAGAGGTTTAAGGTGCGAGTGGCAAGGTTTAGAGGAGATGTACGAGGCACGTTTTTTACACAGAGGGTAGTGGGTGCCTGGAACTCGCTGCCGGAGGAGGTGGTGGAAGCAGGGACGATAGTGACGTTTAAGGGGCATCTTGACAAATACATGAATAGGATGGGAATAGAGGGATATGGACCCAGGATGTGTAGAAGATTGTAGTTTAGTCGGGCAGCATGGTCGGCACAGGCTTGGAGGGCCGAAGGGCCTGTTCTTGTGCTGTACTTTTCTCTGTTCTTCGTCACAAGTGGAGACCACGCCCACGCCCGCTTCGAAGCTGCGGTTAGTGTTATAGATCAATGGGGTCCCATCTGTGTATTGAACTTTGCAGCTATGGTGCTCCGGTTTCCTCCCACAGTCCAAAGAAGCGAAAGTTAGGTGCATTGGCCGTGCTGAATTGCTCCTTCGTGTCCAACAGTGAGCTGGGGTTGCAGGGTTACCGGAATGGGGAGTGCGGCAGCAGGGCTGCCCCACTGCGCCACACTGCAGCCCAATGCCAGCTGTGTTGAGCACTTTCCAAAATGTGACAAGCATTTACATCCAGACAGAGAGAGAGAGAGAGAGTGGCACAAGGACAGGCAGACAGGCAGAGCAGGGAACAGCACACACGCGCCGCAGCGGCAGTGGCAAGTCATGAACCAGTGGCGCTGTGAGCGCGGCAAGTCATTAACCAGTCGCACTTTCAAACTGGTTCATGACTTGTCACTCGCACTTGGCGGCTGCGCTGGGCTAGAATGAGTGTGGGCGGGCTTAATATCCGCCCCCCGGGCCGATTTGACAGGCAGGCCGCCTCTGGGAGCTTCCTGGATGGGGTGGGACAGCAACTCGGTCCCCGTCGCTCCCGGTCCCCGAGGGAAGGGGAGAAGACCGGTTCCGAGGGTGCACCTTTCCCGGGGAGGAGGTTCAGATTCACTCCCTTAGGGAAGGTGCTCCTTTCCCGGGGAGGAGGTTCAGATTCACTCCCTTAGGGAAGGTGCTCCTTTCCCGGGGACACGGTTCAGATTCACTCCCTTAGACTGTGGCCGGGAGAGAGCGCTCCTTTCCCGGGGACACGGTTCAGATTCACCCCCTTAGACTGTGGCCGGGAGAGAGCGCTCCTTTCCCGGGGACACGGTTCGGATTCACCAGACCGACAGGGAGACAGACAGGGGGTGGAGGGAGAGAGAGGCTTTCTCTCTCTCTCTCTCGGTCAGCGCTGCGACCGGCTTTGCAGTTAAATGAAGCGTCTCTGCAGCTTGGCCGCTGTCTCGTCCATGAAAGTTTGCCGGACCCGCAGAGGAGAAAAGTATCACTCACAAGTTGACAGGGGTGGGTGGGCGGGGTCAGTGTGGTGGGCGGGGTCTAGAGAAGGAAGGGGGCCTGCGGCGATGGGGCGGGGCTTCAGGGTAGGGGCGTGGTCTCGGGGGGCCGACGGAGAGTGGGCGGGGCCTCTAGGGAGGGGCCGTGGCCTCCAGCGAGGAGGCGGGGTCTCTTTAGGGGCGTGGTCTCCAGAGAGTGGGCGGGGCTTAGGGCTTGGTGCGTGTGCGGGGGGGAGGAGAGGGCGCGGTCTCCAAAGAGGGGGACGGGGTCTCTTTAGGGGCGTGGTCTCTTGAGAAGGGGCGTGGTCTATTCAGGGGGCGGGGTCTCTTCAGGGGGCGGGGTCTAGGGGCAGGGGCGTGGTCTAGGAGAGGGGCGAGGTCACGCAGGAGGGGGCGTGGTCTCCAGAGAGTGGGCGTGGTCTCTTGTTAGGGGCGTGGACTCGCCAGGGGGCGGGGACCAAGAATGGGGGCGTGGTCTCCAATAATGGGGCGGGGTCTCTTGAGAAGGGGCGTGGTCTCTTGTGAGGCGGCGTGGTCTCGCTAAGGGGCGGGGTCTAGGAGCAGGGGCGTGGTCTGGGGCGGCCGGGTCACGGAGGAGGGGGCGTGGTCTCCAGAGAGTGGGCGTGGTCTCTTGTTAGGGGCGTGGACTCGCCAGGGAGCGGGGTCCAAGAATGGGGGCGTGGTCTCGGAGGAGGGGACGTGGTCTCCAATAATGGGGCGTGGTCTCTTGAGAAAGGACGTGGTCTCTTGTGAGGCGGCGTGGTCTCGCTAAGGGGCGAGGTCTAGGAGCAGGGGCGTGGTCTGGGGGGCGGGTCACGGAGGAGGGGGCGTGGTCTCCAGAGAGTGGGCGTGGTCTCTTGCGAGGTGCGTGGACTCGCCAGCGGGTGGGGTCCAACAATGGGGGCGTGGTCTCGGAGGAGGAGGCGTGGTCTCCAATGATTGGGTGGGGTCTCGTTAGGGGCGTGGACTCTTGAGTGGGTGGGGTTTAGGGGTAGGGCGTGGTCTCTGAGGAGTGGGCGCGGTTTCTTGAGGGGACGTGTTCTCGCTAAGGGGCGGGGTCTAGGGACAGGGGCGCGGTCTAGGAGGGGGCGGAGCCACGGAGGAGGGGGCGGGGTCTCGCCAGGGGGCGGGGCCTAGGAATGGGGCGTGGTCTCGGAGGAGCGGGCGTGGTCTCCAATGACAGGGCGGGGTCTCTTTAGGGGCGTGGTCTCCAGAGAGTGGGCGGGGCTTAGGGCTTGGGGCGTGGGCGAGGGGGAGGAGGGGGCGCGGTCTCCAAAGAGGGGGACGGTGTCTCTTTACGGGCGTGGTCTCTTGAGAAGGGGCGTGGTCTATTCAGGGGGCGGGGTCTCTTCAGGGGGCGGGGTCTAGGGGCAGGGGCGTGGTCTAGGAGAGGGGCGAGGTCACGGAGGAGGGGGCTTGGTCTCCAGAGAGTGGGCGTGGTCTCTTGTTAGGGGCGTGGACTCGCCAGGGGGCGGGGACCAAGAATGGGGGCGTGGTCTCCAATAATGGGGCGGGGTCTCTTGAGAAGGGACGTGGTCTCTTGTGAGGCGGCGAGGTCTCGCTAAGGGGCGGGGTCTAGGAGCAGGGGCGTGGTCTGGGGCGGCCGGGTCACGGAGGAGGGGGCGTGGTCTCCAGAGAGTGGGCGTGGTCTCTTGCTAGGGGCGTGGACTCGCCAGGGAGCGGGGTCCAAGAATGGGGGCGTGGTCTCGGAGGAGGGGACGTGGTCTCCAATAATGGGGCGTGGTCTCTTGAGAAGGGACGTGGTCTCTTGTGAGGCTGCGTGGTCTCGCTAAGGGGCGAGGTCTGGGAGCAGGGGCGTGGTCTGGGGGGGGCGGGTCACGGAGGAGGGGGCATGGTCTCCAGAGAGTGGGCGTGGTCTCTTGCTAGGTGCGTGGACTCGCCAGCGGGTGGGGTCCAACAATGGGGGCGTGGTCTCGGAGGAGGAGGCGTGGTCTCCAATGATTGGGTGGGGTCCGTTAGGGGCGTGGTCTCTTGAGTGGGTGGGGTTTAGGGGTAGGGCGTGGTCTCTGAGGAGTGGGCGCGGTTTCTTGAGGGGACGTGGTCTCGCTAAGGGGCGGGGTCTCGGGACAGGGGCGCGGTCTAGGAGGGGGCGGAGCCACGGAGGAGGAGGCGGGGTGTCGCCAGGGGGCGGGGTCTAGGAATGGGGCGTGGTCTCGGAGGAGCGGGCGTGGTCTCCAATGACAGGGCGGGGTCTCTTTAGGGGCGTGATCACTTGAGTGGGCGGGGTTTAGGGGTAGAGGCGTGGTCTCGCTAAGACGCGTGTTCTGGGAGAGGGGGCGGGGCCGCTTAAGAGTGGGCAGGGCTTAACGTGGGGGCGTGGTATCGGAGGAGTGGGCGTGGTCTCTAGAGAAGGGGCGGGGCTTAGGGGTAGGGGCGTGGCCTCGCTAAGTTGCGTGGTCTGGGAGAGTGGGCGGGGCTTAAGCGTGGGGACGTGGTGTCGGAGGAGTGGGCGCGGTTAAAGGGGTCACTTTCAAAATGAGCCTGCTCCCCATTCCTGCTGCAGATAAAGAGGATTCACTGCAGCCAGAGGAGGCGTTAATCTGTGGGATCAGTGACCGCAAGGTTTATGAACATAGGAGCCAGCAACAGGAGTAGAGAGCAGTGTTGCTGGGGTCATGGAGTTTATTCAAAACTCGTTTACATAGATTTCAGGTTGAGGAGGAAGTCGAGGGTGACGCGAGACAGGCGGGAAAGTGGGTCAAAATCCACAATCGGACCGCCCATTGCATTAATAATAATAATCATTATTGTCACAAGTAGGCTTGCATTAACACTGCAATGAAGTTACTGTGAAAAGCCCCTAGTCGCCACACTCCGGCGTCTGTTCGGGTACACAGAGGGAGAATTCAGAATGTCCAGTCCAACTAACCTGCACGTCTTTCGGCACTTGTGGGAGGAAACTAGAGCTCCCGGGGGAAACCCACGCAGACACGGGGAGAACGTGCAGACACCGCACAGACAGTGACCCAAGCCAGGAATCGAACCTGAGACCCTGGCGCTGTGAAGCAACAGTGCAAACCACTGTACACCCAATAATAGCAACATGATAATCGCTTATTGTCACAAGTAGGCTTCAATGAAGTTACTGTGAAAAGCCCCTAGTCGCCACATTCCGGCACCTGTTCGGAGAGGCTGGTACGGGAATTGAACCCGCGCTGCTGGTCTTGTTCTGCATTACAAGCCAGCTGTTCAGCCCACTATGCTAATTTGAATGGTAGAGGAGTCTGGAGGGGCCGAATGGCCCACTCCTCCTATTCCTTACATTCTGATGCACTTCTGAACGTGGCCTGTGCATTTAAACTGTTGGGTGTCTTGGCTCCGTTACCACATTTGAACGGATATTTTCCAAGAAGTGTGTGACCTCCTAATTCTTCCCCGAAACAGAGTACTTCCCCACACACTCACACACTGAAATTCCTCTGTGTATTCTGCGGTCAGGTCTCAAGCCGTTTTTGGAATGTGTCTTGCATTCTGAGCTCAGGTTGGCGAATGGGGTGTCACTGGGGAGCTCTTTTAGAGGGCCAGCACGGACCCTGTGGGCCGAAAGGCCTCCTGCTTCGTGTTGGACGCTGCAACGGTTCCAAGGGCCGTTGATATGTTCAGCTTCGATACAAAACTCTATCACAATAATCATTATTGGAGGAAAATGTAACTGGTCTGATTAGTAAGTTTGCAGACGACACAAAGGTTGGTGGAATTGCCGATAGCGATGAGGACTGTCCGAGGATACAGCAGGATTTAGATTGTTTGGAGACTTGGGCAGAGAGATGGCAGATGGAGTTTAATCTGGACAAATGTGAGGTAATGCATTTTGGAAGGTCGAATGCAGGTAGGGAATATACAATGAATGGTAGAACCCTCAAGAGTATTGACAGTCAGAGAGATCTAGGTGTACAGGTCCACAGGTCATTGAAAGGGGCAACACAGGTGGAGAAGGTAGTCAAGGAGGCATACGGCATGCTTGCCTTCATTGGCCGGGGCATTGAGTATAAGAATTGGCAAGTCATGTTGCAGCTGTGTAGAACCTTAGTTAGGCCACACTTGGAGTATAGTGTTCAATTCTGGTCGCCACACGACCAGATGTGGATGTGGAATCTTTAGAGGGGGCGCAGAAGAGATTTACCAGGATGTTGCCTGGTATGGAGGGCATTAGCCATGAAGAGCGTTTGAATAAACTTGGTTTGTTCTCACTGGAATGACGGAGGTTGAGGGGCGACCTGATAGAGGTCTACAAAATTATTGAGGGGAATAGACCAAGTGGATAGTCAGAGGCTTTTCCCCAGGGTAGAGGGGTCAATTACTAGGGGGCAGAGGTTTAAGGTGCGAGTGGCAAGGTTTAGAGGAGATGTACGAGGCACGTTTTTTACACAGAGGGTAGTGGGTGCCTGGAACTCGCTGCCGGAGGAGGTGGTGGAAGCAGGGACGATAGTGACGTTTAAGGGGCATCTTGACAAATACATGAATAGGATGGGAATAGAGGGATATGGACCCAGGATGTGTAGAAGATTGTAGTTTAGTCGGGCAGCATGGTCGGCACAGGCTTGGAGGGCCGAAGGGCCTGTTCTTGTGCTGTACTTTTCTCTGTTCTTCGTCACAAGTGGAGACCACGCCCACGCCCGCTTCGAAGCTGCGGTTAGTGTTATAGAGCAATGGGGTCCCATCTGTGTATTGAACTTTGCAGCTATGGTGCTCCGGTTTCCTCCCACAGTCCAAAGAAGCGAAAGTTAGGTGCATTGGCCGTGCTGAATTGCTCCTTCGTGTCCAACAGTGAGCTGGGGTTGCAGGGTTACCGGAATGGGGAGTGCGGCAGCAGGGCTGCCCCACTGCGCCACACTGCAGCCCAATGCCAGCTGTGTTGAGCACTTTCCAAAATGTGACAAGCATTTACATCCAGACAGAGAGAGAGAGAGAGAGTGGCACAAGGACAGGCAGACAGGCAGAGCAGGGAACAGCACACACGCGCCGCAGCGGCAGTGGCAAGTCATGAACCAGTGGCGCTGTGAGCGCGGCAAGTCATTAACCAGTCGCACTTTCAAACTGGTTCATGACTTGTCACTCGCACTTGGCGGCTGCGCTGGGCTAGAATGAGTGTGGGCGGGCTTAATATCCGCCCCCCGGGCCGATTTGACAGGCAGGCCGCCTCTGGGAGCTTCCTGGATGGGGTGGGACAGCAACTCGGTCCCCGTCGCTCCCGGTCCCCGAGGGAAGGGGAGAAGACCGGTTCCGAGGGTGCACCTTTCCCGGGGAGGAGGTTCAGATTCACTCCCTTAGGGAAGGTGCTCCTTTCCCGGGGAGGAGGTTCAGATTCACTCCCTTAGGGAAGGTGCTCCTTTCCCGGGGACACGGTTCAGATTCACTCCCTTAGACTGTGGCCGGGAGAGAGCGCTCCTTTCCCGGGGACACGGTTCAGATTCACCCCCTTAGACTGTGGCCGGGAGAGAGCGCTCCTTTCCCGGGGACACGGTTCGGATTCACCAGACCGACAGGGAGACAGACAGGGGGTGGAGGGAGAGAGAGGCTTTCTCTCTCTCTCTCTCGGTCAGCGCTGCGACCGGCTTTGCAGTTAAATGAAGCGTCTCTGCAGCTTGGCCGCTGTCTCGTCCATGAAAGTTTGCCGGACCCGCAGAGGAGAAAAGTATCACTCACAAGTTGACAGGGGTGGGTGGGCGGGGTCAGTGTGGTGGGCGGGGTCTAGAGAAGGAAGGGGGCCTGCGGCGATGGGGCGGGGCTTCAGGGTAGGGGCGTGGTCTCGGGGGGCCGACGGAGAGTGGGCGGGGCCTCTAGGGAGGGGCCGTGGCCTCCAGCGAGGAGGCGGGGTCTCTTTAGGGGCGTGGTCTCCAGAGAGTGGGCGGGGCTTAGGGCTTGGTGCGTGTGCGGGGGGGAGGAGAGGGCGCGGTCTCCAAAGAGGGGGACGGGGTCTCTTTAGGGGCGTGGTCTCTTGAGAAGGGGCGTGGTCTATTCAGGGGGCGGGGTCTCTTCAGGGGGCGGGGTCTAGGGGCAGGGGCGTGGTCTAGGAGAGGGGCGAGGTCACGCAGGAGGGGGCGTGGTCTCCAGAGAGTGGGCGTGGTCTCTTGTTAGGGGCGTGGACTCGCCAGGGGGCGGGGACCAAGAATGGGGGCGTGGTCTCCAATAATGGGGCGGGGTCTCTTGAGAAGGGGCGTGGTCTCTTGTGAGGCGGCGTGGTCTCGCTAAGGGGCGGGGTCTAGGAGCAGGGGCGTGGTCTGGGGCGGCCGGGTCACGGAGGAGGGGGCGTGGTCTCCAGAGAGTGGGCGTGGTCTCTTGTTAGGGGCGTGGACTCGCCAGGGAGCGGGGTCCAAGAATGGGGGCGTGGTCTCGGAGGAGGGGACGTGGTCTCCAATAATGGGGGCGTGGTCTCTTGAGAAAGGACGTGGTCTCTTGTGAGGCGGCGTGGTCTCGCTAAGGGGCGAGGTCTAGGAGCAGGGGCGTGGTCTGGGGGGCGGGTCACGGAGGAGGGGGCGTGGTCTCCAGAGAGTGGGCGTGGTCTCTTGCGAGGTGCGTGGACTCGCCAGCGGGTGGGGTCCAACAATGGGGGCGTGGTCTCGGAGGAGGAGGCGTGGTCTCCAATGATTGGGTGGGGTCTCGTTAGGGGCGTGGACTCTTGAGTGGGTGGGGTTTAGGGGTAGGGCGTGGTCTCTGAGGAGTGGGCGCGGTTTCTTGAGGGGACGTGTTCTCGCTAAGGGGCGGGGTCTAGGGACAGGGGCGCGGTCTAGGAGGGGGCGGAGCCACGGAGGAGGGGGCGGGGTCTCGCCAGGGGGCGGGGCCTAGGAATGGGGCGTGGTCTCGGAGGAGCGGGCGTGGTCTCCAATGACAGGGCGGGGTCTCTTTAGGGGCGTGGTCTCCAGAGAGTGGGCGGGGCTTAGGGCTTGGGGCGTGGGCGAGGGGGAGGAGGGGGCGCGGTCTCCAAAGAGGGGGACGGTGTCTCTTTACGGGCGTGGTCTCTTGAGAAGGGGCGTGGTCTATTCAGGGGGCGGGGTCTCTTCAGGGGGCGGGGTCTAGGGGCAGGGGCGTGGTCTAGGAGAGGGCGAGGTCACGCAGGAGGGGGCGTGGTCTCCAGAGAGTGGGCGTGGTCTCTTGTTAGGGGCGTGGACTCGCCAGGGGGCGGGGACCAAGAATGGGGGCGTGGTCTCCAATAATGGGGCGGGGTCTCTTGAGAAGGGACGTGGTCTCTTGTGAGGCGGCGAGGTCTCGCTAAGGGGCGGGGTCTAGGAGCAGGGGCGTGGTCTGGGCGGCCGGGTCACGGAGGAGGGGGCGTGGTCTCCAGAGAGTGGGCGTGGTCTCTTGCTAGGGGCGTGGACTCGCCAGGGAGCGGGGTCCAAGAATGGGGGCGTGGTCTCGGAGGAGGGGACGTGGTCTCCAATAATGGGGCGTGGTCTCTTGAGAAGGGACGTGGTCTCTTGTGAGGCTGCGTGGTCTCGCTAAGGGGCGAGGTCTGGGAGCAGGGGCGTGGTCTGGGGGGGGCGGGTCACGGAGGAGGGGGCATGGTCTCCAGAGAGTGGGCGTGGTCTCTTGCTAGGTGCGTGGACTCGCCAGCGGGTGGGGTCCAACAATGGGGGCGTGGTCTCGGAGGAGGAGGCGTGGTCTCCAATGATTGGGTGGGGTCCGTTAGGGGCGTGGTCTCTTGAGTGGGTGGGGTTTAGGGGTAGGGCGTGGTCTCTGAGGAGTGGGCGCGGTTTCTTGAGGGGACGTGGTCTCGCTAAGGGGCGGGGTCTCGGGACAGGGGCGCGGTCTAGGAGGGGGCGGAGCCACGGAGGAGGGGGCGGGGTGTCGCCAGGGGGCGGGGTCTAGGAATGGGGCGTGGTCTCGGAGGAGCGGGCGTGGTCTCCAATGACAGGGCGGGGTCTCTTTAGGGGCGTGATCACTTGAGTGGGCGGGGTTTAGGGGTAGAGGCGTGGTCTCGCTAAGACGCGTGTTCTGGGAGAGGGGGCGGGGCCGCTTAAGAGTGGGCAGGGCTTAACGTGGGGGCGTGGTATCGGAGGAGTGGGCGTGGTCTCTAGAGAAGGGGCGGGGCTTAGGGGTAGGGGCGTGGCCTCGCTAAGTTGCGTGGTCTGGGAGAGTGGGCGGGGCTTAAGCGTGGGGACGTGGTGTCGGAGGAGTGGGCGCGGTTAAAGGGGTCACTTTCAAAATGAGCCTGCTCCCCATTCCTGCTGCAGATAAAGAGGATTCACTGCAGCCAGAGGGGGCGTTAATCTGTGGGATCAGTGACCGCAAGGTTTATGAACATAGGAGCCAGCAACAGGAGTAGAGAGCAGTGTTGCTGGGGTCATGGAGTTTATTCAAAACTCGTTTACATAGATTTCAGGTTGAGGAGGAAGTCGAGGGTGACGCGAGACAGGCGGGAAAGTGGGTCAAAATCCACAATCGGACCGCCCATTGCATTAATAATAATAATCATTATTGTCACAAGTAGGCTTGCATTAACACTGCAATGAAGTTACTGTGAAAAGCCCCTAGTCGCCACACTCCGGCGTCTGTTCGGGTACACAGAGGGAGAATTCAGAATGTCCAGTCCAACTAACCTGCACGTCTTTCGGCACTTGTGGGAGGAAACTAGAGCTCCCGGGGGAAACCCACGCAGACACGGGGAGAACGTGCAGACACCGCACAGACAGTGACCCAAGCCAGGAATCGAACCTGAGACCCTGGCGCTGTGAAGCAACAGTGCAAACCACTGTACACCCAATAATAGCAACATGATAATCGCTTATTGTCACAAGTAGGCTTCAATGAAGTTACTGTGAAAAGCCCCTAGTCGCCACATTCCGGCACCTGTTCGGAGAGGCTGGTACGGGAATTGAACCCGCGCTGCTGGTCTTGTTCTGCATTACAAGCCAGCTGTTCAGCCCACTATGCTAATTTGAATGGTAGAGGAGTCTGGAGGGGCCGAATGGCCCACTCCTCCTATTCCTTACATTCTGATGCACTTCTGAACGTGGCTTGTGCATTTAAACTGTTGGGTGTCTTGGCTCCGTTACCACATTTGAACGGATATTTTCCAAGAAGTGTGTGACCTCCTAATTCTTCCCCGAAACAGAGTACTTCCCCACACACTCACACACTGAAATTCCTCTGTGTATTCTGCGGTCAGGTCTCAAGCCGTTTTTGGAATGTGTCTTGCATTCTGAGCTCAGGTTGGCGAATGGGGTGTCACTGGGGAGCTCTTTTAGAGGGCCAGCACGGACCCTGTGGGCCGAAAGGCCTCCTGCTTCGTGTTGGACGCTGCAACGGTTCCAAGGGCCGTTGATATGTTCAGCTTCGATACAAAACTCTATCACAATAATCATTATTGGAGGAAAATGTAACTGGTCTGATTAGTAAGTTTGCAGACGACACAAAGGTTGGTGGAATTGCCGATAGCGATGAGGACTGTCCGAGGATACAGCAGGATTTAGATTGTTTGGAGACTTGGCAGAGAGATGGCAGATGGAGTTTAATCTGGACAAATGTGAGGTAATGCATTTTGGAAGGTCGAATGCAGGTAGGGAATATACAATGAATGGTAGAACCCTCAAGAGTATTGACAGTCAGAGAGATCTAGGTGTACAGGTCCACAGGTCATTGAAAGGGGCAACACAGGTGGAGAAGGTAGTCAAGGAGGCATACGGCATGCTTGCCTTCATTGGCCGGGCATTGAGTATAAGAATTGGCAAGTCATGTTGCAGCTGTGTAGAACCTTAGTTAGGCCACACTTGGAGTATAGTGTTCAATTCTGGTCGCCACACGACCAGATGTGGATGTGGAATCTTTAGAGGGGGCGCAGAAGAGATTTACCAGGATGTTGCCTGGTATGGAGGGCATTAGCCATGAAGAGCGTTTGAATAAACTTGGTTTGTTCTCACTGGAATGACGGAGGTTGAGGGGCGACCTGATAGAGGTCTACAAAATTATTGAGGGGAATAGACCAAGTGGATAGTCAGAGGCTTTTCCCCAGGGTAGAGGGGTCAATTACTAGGGGGCAGAGGTTTAAGGTGCGAGTGGCAAGGTTTAGAGGAGATGTACGAGGCACGTTTTTTACACAGAGGGTAGTGGGTGCCTGGAACTCGCTGCCGGAGGAGGTGGTGGAAGCAGGGACGATAGTGACGTTTAAGGGGCATCTTGACAAATACATGAATAGGATGGGAATAGAGGGATATGGACCCAGGATGTGTAGAAGATTGTAGTTTAGTCGGGCAGCATGGTCGGCACAGGCTTGGAGGGCCGAAGGGCCTGTTCTTGTGCTGTACTTTTCTCTGTTCTTCGTCACAAGTGGAGACCACGCCCACGCCCGCTTCGAAGCTGCGGTTAGTGTTATAGAGCAATGGGGTCCCATCTGTGTATTGAACTTTGCAGCTATGGTGCTCCGGTTTCCTCCCACAGTCCAAAGAAGCGAAAGTTAGGTGCATTGGCCGTGCTGAATTGCTCCTTCGTGTCCAACAGTGAGCTGGGGTTGCAGGGTTACCGGAATGGGGAGTGCGGCAGCAGGGCTGCCCCACTGCGCCACACTGCAGCCCAATGCCAGCTGTGTTGAGCACTTTCCAAAATGTGACAAGCATTTACATCCAGACAGAGAGAGAGAGAGAGAGTGGCACAAGGACAGGCAGACAGGCAGAGCAGGGAACAGCACACACGCGCCGCAGCGGCAGTGGCAAGTCATGAACCAGTGGCGCTGTGAGCGCGGCAAGTCATTAACCAGTCGCACTTTCAAACTGGTTCATGACTTGTCACTCGCACTTGGCGGCTGCGCTGGGCTAGAATGAGTGTGGGCGGGCTTAATATCCGCCCCCCGGGCCGATTTGACAGGCAGGCCGCCTCTGGGAGCTTCCTGGATGGGGTGGGACAGCAACTCGGTCCCCGTCGCTCCCGGTCCCCGAGGGAAGGGGAGAAGACCGGTTCCGAGGGTGCACCTTTCCCGGGGAGGAGGTTCAGATTCACTCCCTTAGGGAAGGTGCTCCTTTCCCGGGGAGGAGGTTCAGATTCACTCCCTTAGGGAAGGTGCTCCTTTCCCGGGGACACGGTTCAGATTCACTCCCTTAGACTGTGGCCGGGAGAGAGCGCTCCTTTCCCGGGGACACGGTTCAGATTCACCCCCTTAGACTGTGGCCGGGAGAGAGCGCTCCTTTCCCGGGGACACGGTTCGGATTCACCAGACCGACAGGGAGACAGACAGGGGGTGGAGGGAGAGAGAGGCTTTCTCTCTCTCTCTCTCGGTCAGCGCTGCGACCGGCTTTGCAGTTAAATGAAGCGTCTCTGCAGCTTGGCCGCTGTCTCGTCCATGAAAGTTTGCCGGACCCGCAGAGGAGAAAAGTATCACTCACAAGTTGACAGGGGTGGGTGGGCGGGGTCAGTGTGGTGGGCGGGGTCTAGAGAAGGAAGGGGGCCTGCGGCGATGGGGCGGGGCTTCAGGGTAGGGGCGTGGTCTCGGGGGGCCGACGGAGAGTGGGCGGGGCCTCTAGGGAGGGGCCGTGGCCTCCAGCGAGGAGGCGGGGTCTCTTTAGGGGCGTGGTCTCCAGAGAGTGGGCGGGGCTTAGGGCTTGGTGCGTGTGCGGGGGGAGGAGAGGGCGCGGTCTCCAAAGAGGGGGACGGGGTCTCTTTAGGGGCGTGGTCTCTTGAGAAGGGGCGTGGTCTATTCAGGGGGCGGGGTCTCTTCAGGGGGCGGGGTCTAGGGGCAGGGGCGTGGTCTAGGAGAGGGGCGAGGTCACGCAGGAGGGGGCGTGGTCTCCAGAGAGTGGGCGTGGTCTCTTGTTAGGGGCGTGGACTCGCCAGGGGGCGGGGACCAAGAATGGGGGCGTGGTCTCCAATAATGGGGCGGGGTCTCTTGAGAAGGGGCGTGGTCTCTTGTGAGGCGGCGTGGTCTCGCTAAGGGGCGGGGTCTAGGAGCAGGGGCGTGGTCTGGGGCGGCCGGGTCACGGAGGAGGGGGCGTGGTCTCCAGAGAGTGGGCGTGGTCTCTTGTTAGGGGCGTGGACTCGCCAGGGAGCGGGGTCCAAGAATGGGGGCGTGGTCTCGGAGGAGGGGACGTGGTCTCCAATAATGGGGCGTGGTCTCTTGAGAAAGGACGTGGTCTCTTGTGAGGCGGCGTGGTCTCGCTAAGGGGCGAGGTCTAGGAGCAGGGGCGTGGTCTGGGGGGCGGGTCACGGAGGAGGGGGCGTGGTCTCCAGAGAGTGGGCGTGGTCTCTTGCGAGGTGCGTGGACTCGCCAGCGGGTGGGGTCCAACAATGGGGGCGTGGTCTCGGAGGAGGAGGCGTGGTCTCCAATGATTGGGTGGGGTCTCGTTAGGGGCGTGGACTCTTGAGTGGGTGGGGTTTAGGGGTAGGGCGTGGTCTCTGAGGAGTGGGCGCGGTTTCTTGAGGGGACGTGTTCTCGCTAAGGGGCGGGGTCTAGGGACAGGGGCGCGGTCTAGGAGGGGGCGGAGCCACGGAGGAGGGGGCGGGGTCTCGCCAGGGGGCGGGGCCTAGGAATGGGGCGTGGTCTCGGAGGAGCGGGCGTGGTCTCCAATGACAGGGCGGGGTCTCTTTAGGGGCGTGGTCTCCAGAGAGTGGGCGGGGCTTAGGGCTTGGGGCGTGGGCGAGGGGGAGGAGGGGGCGCGGTCTCCAAAGAGGGGGACGGTGTCTCTTTACGGGCGTGGTCTCTTGAGAAGGGGCGTGGTCTATTCAGGGGGCGGGGTCTCTTCAGGGGGCGGGGTCTAGGGGCAGGGGCGTGGTCTAGGAGAGGGGCGAGGTCACGCAGGAGGGGGCGTGGTCTCCAGAGAGTGGGCGTGGTCTCTTGTTAGGGGCGTGGACTCGCCAGGGGGCGGGGACCAAGAATGGGGGCGTGGTCTCCAATAATGGGGCGGGGTCTCTTGAGAAGGGACGTGGTCTCTTGTGAGGCGGCGAGGTCTCGCTAAGGGGCGGGGTCTAGGAGCAGGGGCGTGGTCTGGGGCGGCCGGGTCACGGAGGAGGGGGCGTGGTCTCCAGAGAGTGGGCGTGGTCTCTTGCTAGGGGCGTGGACTCGCCAGGGAGCGGGGTCCAAGAATGGGGGCGTGGTCTCGGAGGAGGGGACGTGGTCTCCAATAATGGGGCGTGGTCTCTTGAGAAGGGACGTGGTCTCTTGTGAGGCTGCGTGGTCTCGCTAAGGGGCGAGGTCTGGGAGCAGGGGCGTGGTCTGGGGGGGGCGGGTCACGGAGGAGGGGGCATGGTCTCCAGAGAGTGGGCGTGGTCTCTTGCTAGGTGCGTGGACTCGCCAGCGGGTGGGGTCCAACAATGGGGGCGTGGTCTCGGAGGAGGAGGCGTGGTCTCCAATGATTGGGTGGGGTCCGTTAGGGGCGTGTCTCTTGAAGTGGGTGGGGTTTAGGGGTAGGGCGTGGTCTCTGAGGAGTGGGCGCGGTTTCTTGAGGGGACGTGGTCTCGCTAAGGGGCGGGGTCTCGGGACAGGGGCGCGGTCTAGGAGGGGGCGGAGCCACGGAGGAGGAGGCGGGGTGTCGCCAGGGGGCGGGGTCTAGGAATGGGGCGTGGTCTCGGAGGAGCGGGCGTGGTCTCCAATGACAGGGCGGGGTCTCTTTAGGGGCGTGATCACTTGAGTGGGCGGGGTTTAGGGGTAGAGGCGTGGTCTCGCTAAGACGCGTGTTCTGGGAGAGGGGGCGGGGCCGCTTAAGAGTGGGCAGGGCTTAACGTGGGGGCGTGGTATCGGAGGAGTGGGCGTGGTCTCTAGAGAAGGGGCGGGGCTTAGGGGTAGGGGCGTGGCCTCGCTAAGTTGCGTGGTCTGGGAGAGTGGGCGGGGCTTAAGCGTGGGGACGTGGTGTCGGAGGAGTGGGCGCGGTTAAAGGGGTCACTTTCAAAATGAGCCTGCTCCCCATTCCTGCTGCAGATAAAGAGGATTCACTGCAGCCAGAGGAGGCGTTAATCTGTGGGATCAGTGACCGCAAGGTTTATGAACATAGGAGCCAGCAACAGGAGTAGAGAGCAGTGTTGCTGGGGTCATGGAGTTTATTCAAAACTCGTTTACATAGATTTCAGGTTGAGGAGGAAGTCGAGGGTGACGCGAGACAGGCGGGAAAGTGGGTCAAAATCCACAATCGGACCGCCCATTGCATTAATAATAATAATCATTATTGTCACAAGTAGGCTTGCATTAACACTGCAATGAAGTTACTGTGAAAAGCCCCTAGTCGCCACACTCCGGCGTCTGTTCGGGTACACAGAGGGAGAATTCAGAATGTCCAGTCCAACTAACCTGCACGTCTTTCGGCACTTGTGGGAGGAAACTAGAGCTCCCGGGGGAAACCCACGCAGACACGGGGAGAACGTGCAGACACCGCACAGACAGTGACCCAAGCCAGGAATCGAACCTGAGACCCTGGCGCTGTGAAGCAACAGTGCAAACCACTGTACACCCAATAATAGCAACATGATAATCGCTTATTGTCACAAGTAGGCTTCAATGAAGTTACTGTGAAAAGCCCCTAGTCGCCACATTCCGGCACCTGTTCGGAGAGGCTGGTACGGGAATTGAACCCGCGCTGCTGGTCTTGTTCTGCATTACAAGCCAGCTGTTCAGCCCACTATGCTAATTTGAATGGTAGAGGAGTCTGGAGGGGCCGAATGGCCCACTCCTCCTATTCCTTACATTCTGATGCACTTCTGAACGTGGCCTGTGCATTTAAACTGTTGGGTGTCTTGGCTCCGTTACCACATTTGAACGGATATTTTCCAAGAAGTGTGTGACCTCCTAATTCTTCCCCGAAACAGAGTACTTCCCCACACACTCACACACTGAAATTCCTCTGTGTATTCTGCGGTCAGGTCTCAAGCCGTTTTTGGAATGTGTCTTGCATTCTGAGCTCAGGTTGGCGAATGGGGTGTCACTGGGGAGCTCTTTTAGAGGGCCAGCACGGACCCTGTGGGCCGAAAGGCCTCCTGCTTCGTGTTGGACGCTGCAACGGTTCCAAGGGCCGTTGATATGTTCAGCTTCGATACAAAACTCTATCACAATAATCATTATTGGAGGAAAATGTAACTGGTCTGATTAGTAAGTTTGCAGACGACACAAAGGTTGGTGGAATTGCCGATAGCGATGAGGACTGTCCGAGGATACAGCAGGATTTAGATTGTTTGGAGACTTGGGCAGAGAGATGGCAGATGGAGTTTAATCTGGACAAATGTGAGGTAATGCATTTTGGAAGGTCGAATGCAGGTAGGGAATATACAATGAATGGTAGAACCCTCAAGAGTATTGACAGTCAGAGAGATCTAGGTGTACAGGTCCACAGGTCATTGAAAGGGGCAACACAGGTGGAGAAGGTAGTCAAGGAGGCATACGGCATGCTTGCCTTCATTGGCCGGGGCATTGAGTATAAGAATTGGCAAGTCATGTTGCAGCTGTGTAGAACCTTAGTTAGGCCACACTTGGAGTATAGTGTTCAATTCTGGTCGCCACACGACCAGATGTGGATGTGGAATCTTTAGAGGGGGCGCAGAAGAGATTTACCAGGATGTTGCCTGGTATGGAGGGCATTAGCCATGAAGAGCGTTTGAATAAACTTGGTTTGTTCTCACTGGAATGACGGAGGTTGAGGGGCGACCTGATAGAGGTCTACAAAATTATTGAGGGGAATAGACCAAGTGGATAGTCAGAGGCTTTTCCCCAGGGTAGAGGGGTCAATTACTAGGGGGCAGAGGTTTAAGGTGCGAGTGGCAAGGTTTAGAGGAGATGTACGAGGCACGTTTTTTACACAGAGGGTAGTGGGTGCCTGGAACTCGCTGCCGGAGGAGGTGGTGGAAGCAGGGACGATAGTGACGTTTAAGGGGCATCTTGACAAATACATGAATAGGATGGGAATAGAGGGATATGGACCCAGGATGTGTAGAAGATTGTAGTTTAGTCGGGCAGCATGGTCGGCACAGGCTTGGAGGGCCGAAGGGCCTGTTCTTGTGCTGTACTTTTCTCTGTTCTTCGTCACAAGTGGAGACCACGCCCACGCCCGCTTCGAAGCTGCGGTTAGTGTTATAGAGCAATGGGGTCCCATCTGTGTATTGAACTTTGCAGCTATGGTGCTCCGGTTTCCTCCCACAGTCCAAAGAAGCGAAAGTTAGGTGCATTGGCCGTGCTGAATTGCTCCTTCGTGTCCAACAGTGAGCTGGGGTTGCAGGGTTACCGGAATGGGGAGTGCGGCAGCAGGGCTGCCCCACTGCGCCACACTGCAGCCCAATGCCAGCTGTGTTGAGCACTTTCCAAAATGTGACAAGCATTTACATCCAGACAGAGAGAGAGAGAGAGAGTGGCACAAGGACAGGCAGACAGGCAGAGCAGGGAACAGCACACACGCGCCGCAGCGGCAGTGGCAAGTCATGAACCAGTGGCGCTGTGAGCGCGGCAAGTCATTAACCAGTCGCACTTTCAAACTGGTTCATGACTTGTCACTCGCACTTGGCGGCTGCGCTGGGCTAGAATGAGTGTGGGCGGGCTTAATATCCGCCCCCCGGGCCGATTTGACAGGCAGGCCGCCTCTGGGAGCTTCCTGGATGGGGTGGGACAGCAACTCGGTCCCCGTCGCTCCCGGTCCCCGAGGGAAGGGGAGAAGACCGGTTCCGAGGGTGCACCTTTCCCGGGGAGGAGGTTCAGATTCACTCCCTTAGGGAAGGTGCTCCTTTCCCGGGGAGGAGGTTCAGATTCACTCCCTTAGGGAAGGTGCTCCTTTCCCGGGGACACGGTTCAGATTCACTCCCTTAGACTGTGGCCGGGAGAGAGCGCTCCTTTCCCGGGGACACGGTTCAGATTCACCCCCTTAGACTGTGGCCGGGAGAGAGCGCTCCTTTCCCGGGGACACGGTTCGGATTCACCAGACCGACAGGGAGACAGACAGGGGGTGGAGGGAGAGAGAGGCTTTCTCTCTCTCTCTCTCGGTCAGCGCTGCGACCGGCTTTGCAGTTAAATGAAGCGTCTCTGCAGCTTGGCCGCTGTCTCGTCCATGAAAGTTTGCCGGACCCGCAGAGGAGAAAAGTATCACTCACAAGTTGACAGGGGTGGGTGGGCGGGGTCAGTGTGGTGGGCGGGGTCTAGAGAAGGAAGGGGGCCTGCGGCGATGGGGCGGGGCTTCAGGGTAGGGGCGTGGTCTCGGGGGGCCGACGGAGAGTGGGCGGGGCCTCTAGGGAGGGGCCGTGGCCTCCAGCGAGGAGGCGGGGTCTCTTTAGGGGCGTGGTCTCCAGAGAGTGGGCGGGGCTTAGGGCTTGGTGCGTGTGCGGGGGGGAGGAGAGGGCGCGGTCTCCAAAGAGGGGGACGGGGTCTCTTTAGGGGCGTGGTCTCTTGAGAAGGGGCGTGGTCTATTCAGGGGGCGGGGTCTCTTCAGGGGGCGGGGTCTAGGGGCAGGGGCGTGGTCTAGGAGAGGGGCGAGGTCACGCAGGAGGGGGCGTGGTCTCCAGAGAGTGGGCGTGGTCTCTTGTTAGGGGCGTGGACTCGCCAGGGGGCGGGGACCAAGAATGGGGGCGTGGTCTCCAATAATGGGGCGGGGTCTCTTGAGAAGGGGCGTGGTCTCTTGTGAGGCGGCGTGGTCTCGCTAAGGGGCGGGGTCTAGGAGCAGGGGCGTGGTCTGGGGCGGCCGGGTCACGGAGGAGGGGGCGTGGTCTCCAGAGAGTGGGCGTGGTCTCTTGTTAGGGGCGTGGACTCGCCAGGGAGCGGGGTCCAAGAATGGGGGCGTGGTCTCGGAGGAGGGGACGTGGTCTCCAATAATGGGGCGTGGTCTCTTGAGAAAGGACGTGGTCTCTTGTGAGGCGGCGTGGTCTCGCTAAGGGGCGAGGTCTAGGAGCAGGGGCGTGGTCTGGGGGGCGGGTCACGGAGGAGGGGGCGTGGTCTCCAGAGAGTGGGCGTGGTCTCTTGCGAGGTGCGTGGACTCGCCAGCGGGTGGGGTCCAACAATGGGGGCGTGGTCTCGGAGGAGGAGGCGTGGTCTCCAATGATTGGGTGGGGTCTCGTTAGGGGCGTGGACTCTTGAGTGGGTGGGGTTTAGGGGTAGGGCGTGGTCTCTGAGGAGTGGGCGCGGTTTCTTGAGGGGACGTGTTCTCGCTAAGGGGCGGGGTCTAGGGACAGGGGCGCGGTCTAGGAGGGGGCGGAGCCACGGAGGAGGGGGCGGGGTCTCGCCAGGGGGCGGGGCCTAGGAATGGGGCGTGGTCTCGGAGGAGCGGGCGTGGTCTCCAATGACAGGGCGGGGTCTCTTTAGGGGCGTGGTCTCCAGAGAGTGGGCGGGGCTTAGGGCTTGGGGCGTGGGCGAGGGGGAGGAGGGGGCGCGGTCTCCAAAGAGGGGGACGGTGTCTCTTTACGGGCGTGGTCTCTTGAGAAGGGGCGTGGTCTATTCAGGGGGCGGGGTCTCTTCAGGGGGCGGGGTCTAGGGGCAGGGGCGTGGTCTAGGAGAGGGGCGAGGTCACGGAGGAGGGGGCTTGGTCTCCAGAGAGTGGGCGTGGTCTCTTGTTAGGGGCGTGGACTCGCCAGGGGGCGGGGACCAAGAATGGGGGCGTGGTCTCCAATAATGGGGCGGGGTCTCTTGAGAAGGGACGTGGTCTCTTGTGAGGCGGCGAGGTCTCGCTAAGGGGCGGGGTCTAGGAGCAGGGGCGTGGTCTGGGGCGGCCGGGTCACGGAGGAGGGGGCGTGGTCTCCAGAGAGTGGGCGTGGTCTCTTGCTAGGGGCGTGGACTCGCCAGGGAGCGGGGTCCAAGAATGGGGGCGTGGTCTCGGAGGAGGGGACGTGGTCTCCAATAATGGGGCGTGGTCTCTTGAGAAGGGACGTGGTCTCTTGTGAGGCTGCGTGGTCTCGCTAAGGGGCGAGGTCTGGGAGCAGGGGCGTGGTCTGGGGGGGGCGGGTCACGGAGGAGGGGGCATGGTCTCCAGAGAGTGGGCGTGGTCTCTTGCTAGGTGCGTGGACTCGCCAGCGGGTGGGGTCCAACAATGGGGGCGTGGTCTCGGAGGAGGAGGCGTGGTCTCCAATGATTGGGTGGGGTCCGTTAGGGGCGTGGTCTCTTGAGTGGGTGGGGTTTAGGGGTAGGGCGTGGTCTCTGAGGAGTGGGCGCGGTTTCTTGAGGGGACGTGGTCTCGCTAAGGGGCGGGGTCTCGGGACAGGGGCGCGGTCTAGGAGGGGGCGGAGCCACGGAGGAGGAGGCGGGGTGTCGCCAGGGGGCGGGGTCTAGGAATGGGGCGTGGTCTCGGAGGAGCGGGCGTGGTCTCCAATGACAGGGCGGGGTCTCTTTAGGGGCGTGATCACTTGAGTGGGCGGGGTTTAGGGGTAGAGGCGTGGTCTCGCTAAGACGCGTGTTCTGGGAGAGGGGGCGGGGCCGCTTAAGAGTGGGCAGGGCTTAACGTGGGGGCGTGGTATCGGAGGAGTGGGCGTGGTCTCTAGAGAAGGGGCGGGGCTTAGGGGTAGGGGCGTGGCCTCGCTAAGTTGCGTGGTCTGGGAGAGTGGGCGGGGCTTAAGCGTGGGGACGTGGTGTCGGAGGAGTGGGCGCGGTTAAAGGGGTCACTTTCAAAATGAGCCTGCTCCCCATTCCTGCTGCAGATAAAGAGGATTCACTGCAGCCAGAGGAGGCGTTAATCTGTGGGATCAGTGACCGCAAGGTTTATGAACATAGGAGCCAGCAACAGGAGTAGAGAGCAGTGTTGCTGGGGTCATGGAGTTTATTCAAAACTCGTTTACATAGATTTCAGGTTGAGGAGGAAGTCGAGGGTGACGCGAGACAGGCGGGAAAGTGGGTCAAAATCCACAATCGGACCGCCCATTGCATTAATAATAATAATCATTATTGTCACAAGTAGGCTTGCATTAACACTGCAATGAAGTTACTGTGAAAAGCCCCTAGTCGCCACACTCCGGCGTCTGTTCGGGTACACAGAGGGAGAATTCAGAATGTCCAGTCCAACTAACCTGCACGTCTTTCGGCACTTGTGGGAGGAAACTAGAGCTCCCGGGGGAAACCCACGCAGACACGGGGAGAACGTGCAGACACCGCACAGACAGTGACCCAAGCCAGGAATCGAACCTGAGACCCTGGCGCTGTGAAGCAACAGTGCAAACCACTGTACACCCAATAATAGCAACATGATAATCGCTTATTGTCACAAGTAGGCTTCAATGAAGTTACTGTGAAAAGCCCCTAGTCGCCACATTCCGGCACCTGTTCGGAGAGGCTGGTACGGGAATTGAACCCGCGCTGCTGGTCTTGTTCTGCATTACAAGCCAGCTGTTCAGCCCACTATGCTAATTTGAATGGTAGAGGAGTCTGGAGGGGCCGAATGGCCCACTCCTCCTATTCCTTACATTCTGATGCACTTCTGAACGTGGCCTGTGCATTTAAACTGTTGGGTGTCTTGGCTCCGTTACCACATTTGAACGGATATTTTCCAAGAAGTGTGTGACCTCCTAATTCTTCCCCGAAACAGAGTACTTCCCCACACACTCACACACTGAAATTCCTCTGTGTATTCTGCGGTCAGGTCTCAAGCCGTTTTTGGAATGTGTCTTGCATTCTGAGCTCAGGTTGGCGAATGGGGTGTCACTGGGGAGCTCTTTTAGAGGGCCAGCACGGACCCTGTGGGCCGAAAGGCCTCCTGCTTCGTGTTGGACGCTGCAACGGTTCCAAGGGCCGTTGATATGTTCAGCTTCGATACAAAACTCTATCACAATAATCATTATTGGAGGAAAATGTAACTGGTCTGATTAGTAAGTTTGCAGACGACACAAAGGTTGGTGGAATTGCCGATAGCGATGAGGACTGTCCGAGGATACAGCAGGATTTAGATTGTTTGGAGACTTGGGCAGAGAGATGGCAGATGGAGTTTAATCTGGACAAATGTGAGGTAATGCATTTTGGAAGGTCGAATGCAGGTAGGGAATATACAATGAATGGTAGAACCCTCAAGAGTATTGACAGTCAGAGAGATCTAGGTGTACAGGTCCACAGGTCATTGAAAGGGGCAACACAGGTGGAGAAGGTAGTCAAGGAGGCATACGGCATGCTTGCCTTCATTGGCCGGGGCATTGAGTATAAGAATTGGCAAGTCATGTTGCAGCTGTGTAGAACCTTAGTTAGGCCACACTTGGAGTATAGTGTTCAATTCTGGTCGCCACACGACCAGATGTGGATGTGGAATCTTTAGAGGGGGCGCAGAAGAGATTTACCAGGATGTTGCCTGGTATGGAGGGCATTAGCCATGAAGAGCGTTTGAATAAACTTGGTTTGTTCTCACTGGAATGACGGAGGTTGAGGGGCGACCCTGATAGAGGTCTACAAAATTATTGAGGGGAATAGACCAAGTGGATAGTCAGAGGCTTTTCCCCAGGGTAGAGGGGTCAATTACTAGGGGGCAGAGGTTTAAGGTGCGAGTGGCAAGGTTTAGAGGAGATGTACGAGGCACGTTTTTTACACAGAGGGTAGTGGGTGCCTGGAACTCGCTGCCGGAGGGAGGTGGTGGAAGCAGGGACGATAGTGACGTTTAAGGGGCATCTTGACAAATACATGAATAGGATGGGAATAGAGGGATATGGACCCAGGATGTGTAGAAGATTGTAGTTTAGTCGGGCAGCATGGTCGGCACAGGCTTGGAGGGCCGAAGGGCCTGTTCTTGTGCTGTACTTTTCTCTGTTCTTCGTCACAAGTGGAGACCACGCCCACGCCCGCTTCGAAGCTGCGGTTAGTGTTATAGAGCAATGGGGTCCCATCTGTGTATTGAACTTTGCAGCTATGGTGCTCCGGTTTCCTCCCACAGTCCAAAGAAGCGAAAGTTAGGTGCATTGGCCGTGCTGAATTGCTCCTTCGTGTCCAACAGTGAGCTGGGGTTGCAGGGTTACCGGAATGGGGAGTGCGGCAGCAGGGCTGCCCCACTGCGCCACACTGCAGCCCAATGCCAGCTGTGTTGAGCACTTTCCAAAATGTGACAAGCATTTACATCCAGACAGAGAGAGAGAGAGAGAGTGGCACAAGGACAGGCAGACAGGCAGAGCAGGGAACAGCACACACGCGCCGCAGCGGCAGTGGCAAGTCATGAACCAGTGGCGCTGTGAGCGCGGCAAGTCATTAACCAGTCGCACTTTCAAACTGGTTCATGACTTGTCACTCGCACTTGGCGGCTGCGCTGGGCTAGAATGAGTGTGGGCGGGCTTAATATCCGCCCCCCCGGGCCGATTTGACAGGCAGGCCGCCTCTGGGAGCTTCCTGGATGGGGTGGGACAGCAACTCGGTCCCCGTCGCTCCCCGGTCCCCGAGGGAAGGGGAGAAGACCGGTTCCGAGGGTGCACCTTTCCCGGGGAGGAGGTTCAGATTCACTCCCTTAGGGAAGGTGCTCCTTTCCCGGGGAGGAGGTTCAGATTCACTCCCTTAGGGAAGGTGCTCCTTTCCCGGGGACACGGTTCCAGATTCACTCCCTTAGGACTGTGGCCGGGAAGAGAGCGCTCCTTTCCCGGGGACACGGTTCAGATTCACCCCCTTAGACTGTGGCCGGGAGAGAGCGCTCCTCTTTCCCGGGGACACGGTTCGGATTCACCAGACCGACAGGGAGACAGACAGGGGGTGGAGGGAAGAGAGAGGCTTTCTCTCTCTCTCTCTCGGTCAGCGCTGCGACCGGCTTTGCAGTTAAATGAAGCGTCTCTGCCAGCTTGGCCGCTGTCTCGTCCATGAAAGTTTGCCGGACCCGCAGAGGAGAAAAGTATCACTCACAAGTTGACAGGGGTGGGTGGGCGGGGTCAGTGTGGTGGGCGGGGTCTAGAGAAGGAAGGGGGCCTGCGGCGATGGGGCGGGGCTTCAGGGTAGGGGCGTGGTCTCGGGGGGCCGACGGAGAGTGGGCGGGGCCTCTAGGGAGGGGCCGTGGCCTCCAGCGAGGAGGCGGGGTCTCTTTAGGGGCGTGGTCTCCAGAGAGTGGGCGGGGCTTAGGGCTTGGTGCGTGTGCGGGGGGGAGGAGAGGGCGCGGTCTCCAAAGAGGGGGACGGGGTCTCTTTAGGGGCGTGGTCTCTTGAGAAGGGGCGTGGTCTATTCAGGGGGCGGGGGTCTCTTCAGGGGGCGGGTCTAGGGGCAGGGGCGTGGTCTAGGAGAGGGGCGAGGTCACGCAGGAGGGGGCGTGGTCTCCAGAGAGTGGGCGTGGTCTCTCTTGTTAGGGGCGTGGACTCGCCAGGGGGCGGGGACCAAGAATGGGGCGTGGTCTCCAATAATGGGGCGGGGTCTCTTGAGAAGGGGCGTGGTCTCTTGTGAGGCGGCGTGGTCTCGCTAAGGGGCGGGGTCTAGGAGCAGGGGCGTGGTCTGGGGCGGCCGGGTCACGGAGGAGGGGGCGTGGTCTCCAGAGAGTGGGCGTGGTCTCTTGTTAGGGGCGTGGACTCGCCAGGGAGCGGGGTCCAAGAATGGGGGCGTGGTCTCGGAGGAGGGGACGTGGTCTCCAATAATGGGGGCGTGGTCTCTTGAGAAAGGACGTGGTCTCTTGTGAGGCGGCGTGGTCTCGCTAAGGGGCGAGGTCTAGGAGCAGGGGCGTGGTCTGGGGGGCGGGTCACGGAGGAGGGGGCGTGGTCTCCAGAGAGTGGGGCGTGGTCTCCTTGCGAGGTGCGTGGACTCGCCAGCGGGTGGGGTCCAACAATGGGGGCGTGGTCTCGGAGGAGGAGGCGTGGTCTCCAATGATTAGTGGGTGGGGTTTAGGGGTAGGGCGTGGTCTCTGAGGAGTGGGCGCGGTTTCTTGAGGGGACGTGGTCTCGCTAAGGGGCGGGGTCTAGGGACAGGGGCGCGGTCTAGGAGGGGGCGGGGCCACGGAGGGGGCGGGGTCACGCAGGGGGCGGGGTCTAGGAATGGGGCGTGGTCTCGGAGGAGCGGGCGTGGTCTCCAATGACAGGGCGGGGACTCTTTAGGGGCGTGATCACTTGAGTGGGCGGGGTTTAGGGGTAGAGGCGTGGTCTCGCTAAGACACGTGTTCTAGGAGAGGGGGCGGGGCCGCTTAAGGGTGGGCAGGGCTTAAGCGTCGGGGCGTGGTATCGGAGGAGTGGGCGTGGTCTCTAGAGAAGGGGCGGGGCTTAGGGGTAGGGGCGTGGCCTCGCTAAGTTGCGTGGTCTGGGAGAGTGGGCGGGGCTTAAGCGTGGGGACGTGGTGTCGGAGGAGTGGGCGCGGTTAAAGGGGTCACTTTCAAAATGAGCCTGCTCCCCATTCCTGCTGGAGATAAAGAGGATTCACTGCAGCCAGAGGGGGCGTTAATCTGTGGGATCAGTGACCGCAAGGTTTATGAACATCGGAGTCAGCAACAGGAGTAGAGAGCAGTGTTGCTGGGGTCATGGAGTTTATTCAAAACTCGCTTACATAGATTTCAGGTTGAGGAGGAAGTCGAGGGTGACGCGAGACAGGCGGGAAAGTGGGTCAAAATCCACAATCGGACCGCCCATTGCATTAATAATAATAATCATTATTGTCACAAGTAGGCTTGCATTAACACTGCAATGAAGTGACTGTGAAAAGCCCCTAGTCGCCACACTCCGGCGTCTGTTCGGGTCCACAGAGGGAGAATTCAGAATGTCCAATCCAACTAACCTGCACGTCTTTCGGGACTTGTGGGAGGGAACTAGAGCTCCCGGGGGAAACCCACGCAGACACGGGGAGAACGTGCAGACACCGCACAGACAGTGACCCAAGCCAGGAATCGAACCTGAGACCCTGGCGCTGTGAAGCAACAGTGCAAACCACTGTACACCCAATAATAGCAACATAATAATCGCTTATTGTCACAAGTAGGCTTCAATGAAGTTACTGTGAAAAGCCCCTAGTCGCCACATTCCGGCACCTGTTCGGAGAGGCTGGTACGGGAATTGAACCCGCGCTGCTGGTCGTGTTCTGCATTACAAGCCAGCTGTTCAGCCCACTATGCTAATTTGAATGGTAGAGAAGTCTGGAGGGGCCGAATGGCCCACTCCTCCTATTCCTTACATTCTGATGCACTTCTGAACGTGGCCTGTGCATTTAAACTGTTGGGTGTCTT
This sequence comes from Scyliorhinus torazame, assembly GCF_047496885.1. Taxonomy (NCBI): domain Eukaryota; kingdom Metazoa; phylum Chordata; class Chondrichthyes; order Carcharhiniformes; family Scyliorhinidae; genus Scyliorhinus; species Scyliorhinus torazame. Next base: position 42,810 of record NW_027308750.1, read on the forward strand.
GGCTCCGTTACCACATTTGAACGGATATTTTCCAAGAAGTGTGTGACCTCCTAATTCTTCCCCGAAACAGAGTACGTCCCCACACACTCACACACTGAAATTCCTCTGTGTATTCTGCGGTCAGGTCTCAAGCCGTTTTTGGAATGTGTCTTGCATTCTGAGCTCAGGTTGGCGAATGGGGTGTCACTGGGGAGCTCTTTTAGAGGGCCAGCACGGACCCTGTGGGCCGAAAGGCCTCCTGCTTCGTGTTGGACGCTGCAACGGTTCCAAGGGCCGTTGATATGTTCAGCTTCGATACAAAACTCTATAACAATAATCATTATTGGAGGAAAATGAAACTGGTCTGATTAGTAAGTTTGCAGACGACACAAAGGTTGGTGGAATTGCCGATAGCGATGAGGACTGTCCGAGGGTACAGCAGGATTTAGATTGTTTGGAGACTTGGGCAGAGAGATGGCAGATGGAGTTTAATCTGGACAAATGTGAGGTAATGCATTTTGGAAGGTCGAATGCAGGTAGGCAATATACAATGAATGGTAGAACCCTCCAGAGTATTGACAGTCAGAGAGATCTAGGTGTACAGGTCCACAGGTCATTGAAAGGGGCAACACAGGTGGAGAAGGTAGTCAAGGAGGCATACGGCATGCTTGCCTTCATTGGCCGGGGCATTGAGTATAAGAATTGGCAAGTCATGTTGCAGCTGTGTAGAACCTTAGTTAGGCCACACTTGGAGTATAGTGTTCAATTCTGGTCGCCACATGACCAGATGTGGATGTGGAAGCTTTAGAGAGGGCGCAGAAGAGATTTACCAGGATGTTGCCTGGTATGGAGGGCATTAGCCATGAAGAGCGTTTGAATAAACTCGGTTTGTTCTCACTGGAATGACGGAGGTTGAGGGGCGACCTGATAGAGGTCTACAAAATTATTGAGGGGAATAGACCGAGTGGATAGTCAGAGGCTTTTCCCCAGGGTAGAGGGGTCAATTACTAGGGGGCAGAGGTTTAAGGTGCGAGTGGCAAGGTTTAGAGGAGATGTACGAGGCACGTTTTTTACACAGAGGGTAGTGGGTGCCTGGAACTCGCTGCCGGAGGAGGTGGTGGAAGCAAGGACGATAGTGACGTTTAAGGGGCATCTTGACAAATACATGAATAGGATGGGAATAGAGGGATATGGACCCAGGATGTGTAGAAGATTGTAGTTTAGTCGGGCAGCATGGTCGGCACAGGCTTGGAGGGCCGAAGGGCCTGTTCTTGTGCTGTACTTTTCTCTGTTCTTCGTCACAAGTGGAGACCACGCCCACGCCCGCTTCGAAGCTGCGGTTAGTGTTATAGAGCAATGGGGTCCCATCTGTGTATTGAACTTTGCAGATATGGTGCTCCGGTTTCCTCCCACAGTCCAAAGAAGCGAAAGTTAGGTGCATTGGCCGTGCTGAATTGCTCCTTCGTGTCCAACAGTGAGCTGGGGTTGCAGGGTTACCGGAATGGGGAGTGCGGCAGCAGGGCTGCCCCACTGCGCCACACTGCAGCCCAATGCCAGCTGTGTTGAGCACTTTCCAAAATGTGACAAGCATTTACATCCAGACAGAGAGAGAGAGAGAGAGAGTGGCACAAGGACAGGCAGACAGGCAGAGCAGGGAACAGCACACACGCGCCGCCGCGGCAGTGGCAAGTCATGAACCAGTGGCGCTGTGAGCGCGGCAAGTCATTAACCAGTCGCACTTTCAAACTGGTTCATGACTTGTCACTCGCACTTGGCGGCTGCGCTGGGCTAGAATGAGTGTGGGCGGGCTTAATATCCGCCCCCCGGGCCGATTTGACAGGCAGGCCGCCTCTGGGAGCTTCCTGGATGGGGTGGGACAGCAACTCGGTCCCCGTCGCTCCCGGTCCCCGAGGGAAGGGGAGAAGACCGGTTCCGAGGGTGCACCTTTCCCGGGGAGGAGGTTCAGATTCACTCCCTTAGGGAAGGTGCTCCTTTCCCGGGGAGGAGGTTCAGATTCACTCCCTTAGGGAAGGTGCTCCTTTCCCGGGGACACGGTTCAGATTCACTCCCTTAGACTGTGGCCGGGAGAGAGCGCTCCTTTCCCGGGGACACGGTTCAGATTCACCCCCTTAGACTGTGGCCGGGAGAGAGCGCTCCTTTCCCGGGGACACGGTTCGGATTCACCAGACCGACAGGGAGACAGACAGGGGGTGGAGGGAGAGAGAGGCTTTCTCTCTCTCTCTCTCGGTCAGCGCTGCGACCGGCTTTGCAGTTAAATGAAGCGTCTCTGCAGCTTGGCCGCTGTCTCGTCCATGAAAGTTTGCCGGACCCGCAGAGGAGAAAAGTATCACTCACAAGTTGACAGGGGTGGGTGGGCGGGGTCAGTGTGGTGGGCGGGGTCTAGAGAAGGAAGGGGGCCTGCGGCGATGGGGCGGGGCTTCAGGGTAGGGGCGTGGTCTCGGGGGGCCGACGGAGAGTGGGCGGGGCCTCTAGGGAGGGGCCGTGGCCTCCAGCGAGGAGGCGGGGTCTCTTTAGGGGCGTGGTCTCCAGAGAGTGGGCGGGGCTTAGGGCTTGGTGCGTGTGCGGGGGGGAGGAGAGGGCGCGGTCTCCAAAGAGGGGGACGGGGTCTCTTTAGGGGCGTGGTCTCTTGAGAAGGGGCGTGGTCTATTCAGGGGGCGGGGTCTCTTCAGGGGGCGGGGTCTAGGGGCAGGGGCGTGGTCTAGGAGAGGGGCGAGGTCACGCAGGAGGGGGCGTGGTCTCCAGAGAGTGGGCGTGGTCTCTTGTTAGGGGCGTGGACTCGCCAGGGGGCGGGGACCAAGAATGGGGGCGTGGTCTCCAATAATGGGGCGGGGTCTCTTGAGAAGGGGCGTGGTCTCTTGTGAGGCGGCGTGGTCTCGCTAAGGGGCGGGGTCTAGGAGCAGGGGCGTGGTCTGGGGCGGCCGGGTCACGGAGGAGGGGGCGTGGTCTCCAGAGAGTGGGCGTGGTCTCTTGTTAGGGGCGTGGACTCGCCAGGGAGCGGGGTCCAAGAATGGGGGCGTGGTCTCGGAGGAGGGGACGTGGTCTCCAATAATGGGGCGTGGTCTCTTGAGAAAGGACGTGGTCTCTTGTGAGGCGGCGTGGTCTCGCTAAGGGGCGAGGTCTAGGAGCAGGGGCGTGGTCTGGGGGGCGGGTCACGGAGGAGGGGGCGTGGTCTCCAGAGAGTGGGCGTGGTCTCTTGCGAGGTGCGTGGACTCGCCAGCGGGTGGGGTCCAACAATGGGGGCGTGGTCTCGGAGGAGGAGGCGTGGTCTCCAATGATTGGGTGGGGTCTCGTTAGGGGCGTGGACTCTTGAGTGGGTGGGGTTTAGGGGTAGGGCGTGGTCTCTGAGGAGTGGGCGCGGTTTCTTGAGGGGACGTGTTCTCGCTAAGGGGCGGGGTCTAGGGACAGGGGCGCGGTCTAGGAGGGGGCGGAGCCACGGAGGAGGGGGCGGGGTCTCGCCAGGGGGCGGGGCCTAGGAATGGGGCGTGGTCTCGGAGGAGCGGGCGTGGTCTCCAATGACAGGGCGGGGTCTCTTTAGGGGCGTGGTCTCCAGAGAGTGGGCGGGGCTTAGGGCTTGGGGCGTGGGCGAGGGGGAGGAGGGGGCGCGGTCTCCAAAGAGGGGGACGGTGTCTCTTTACGGGCGTGGTCTCTTGAGAAGGGGCGTGGTCTATTCAGGGGGCGGGGTCTCTTCAGGGGGCGGGGTCTAGGGGCAGGGGCGTGGTCTAGGAGAGGGGCGAGGTCACGGAGGAGGGGGCTTGGTCTCCAGAGAGTGGGCGTGGTCTCTTGTTAGGGGCGTGGACTCGCCAGGGGGCGGGGACCAAGAATGGGGGCGTGGTCTCCAATAATGGGGCGGGGTCTCTTGAGAAGGGACGTGGTCTCTTGTGAGGCGGCGAGGTCTCGCTAAGGGGCGGGGTCTAGGAGCAGGGGCGTGGTCTGGGGCGGCCGGGTCACGGAGGAGGGGGCGTGGTCTCCAGAGAGTGGGCGTGGTCTCTTGCTAGGGGCGTGGACTCGCCAGGGAGCGGGGTCCAAGAATGGGGGCGTGGTCTCGGAGGAGGGGACGTGGTCTCCAATAATGGGGCGTGGTCTCTTGAGAAGGGACGTGGTCTCTTGTGAGGCTGCGTGGTCTCGCTAAGGGGCGAGGTCTGGGAGCAGGGGCGTGGTCTGGGGGGGGCGGGTCACGGAGGAGGGGGCATGGTCTCCAGAGAGTGGGCGTGGTCTCTTGCTAGGTGCGTGGACTCGCCAGCGGGTGGGGTCCAACAATGGGGGCGTGGTCTCGGAGGAGGAGGCGTGGTCTCCAATGATTGGGTGGGGTCCGTTAGGGGCGTGGTCTCTTGAGTGGGTGGGGTTTAGGGGTAGGGCGTGGTCTCTGAGGAGTGGGCGCGGTTTCTTGAGGGGACGTGGTCTCGCTAAGGGGCGGGGTCTCGGGACAGGGGCGCGGTCTAGGAGGGGGCGGAGCCACGGAGGAGGAGGCGGGGTGTCGCCAGGGGGCGGGGTCTAGGAATGGGGCGTGGTCTCGGAGGAGCGGGCGTGGTCTCCAATGACAGGGCGGGGTCTCTTTAGGGGCGTGATCACTTGAGTGGGCGGGGTTTAGGGGTAGAGGCGTGGTCTCGCTAAGACGCGTGTTCTGGGAGAGGGGGCGGGGCCGCTTAAGAGTGGGCAGGGCTTAACGTGGGGGCGTGGTATCGGAGGAGTGGGCGTGGTCTCTAGAGAAGGGGCGGGGCTTAGGGGTAGGGGCGTGGCCTCGCTAAGTTGCGTGGTCTGGGAGAGTGGGCGGGGCTTAAGCGTGGGGACGTGGTGTCGGAGGAGTGGGCGCGGTTAAAGGGGTCACTTTCAAAATGAGCCTGCTCCCCATTCCTGCTGCAGATAAAGAGGATTCACTGCAGCCAGAGGAGGCGTTAATCTGTGGGATCAGTGACCGCAAGGTTTATGAACATAGGAGCCAGCAACAGGAGTAGAGAGCAGTGTTGCTGGGGTCATGGAGTTTATTCAAAACTCGTTTACATAGATTTCAGGTTGAGGAGGAAGTCGAGGGTGACGCGAGACAGGCGGGAAAGTGGGTCAAAATCCACAATCGGACCGCCCATTGCATTAATAATAATAATCATTATTGTCACAAGTAGGCTTGCATTAACACTGCAATGAAGTTACTGTGAAAAGCCCCTAGTCGCCACACTCCGGCGTCTGTTCGGGTACACAGAGGGAGAATTCAGAATGTCCAGTCCAACTAACCTGCACGTCTTTCGGCACTTGTGGGAGGAAACTAGAGCTCCCGGGGGAAACCCACGCAGACACGGGGAGAACGTGCAGACACCGCACAGACAGTGACCCAAGCCAGGAATCGAACCTGAGACCCTGGCGCTGTGAAGCAACAGTGCAAACCACTGTACACCCAATAATAGCAACATGATAATCGCTTATTGTCACAAGTAGGCTTCAATGAAGTTACTGTGAAAAGCCCCTAGTCGCCACATTCCGGCACCTGTTCGGAGAGGCTGGTACGGGAATTGAACCCGCGCTGCTGGTCTTGTTCTGCATTACAAGCCAGCTGTTCAGCCCACTATGCTAATTTGAATGGTAGAGGAGTCTGGAGGGGCCGAATGGCCCACTCCTCCTATTCCTTACATTCTGATGCACTTCTGAACGTGGCCTGTGCATTTAAACTGTTGGGTGTCTTGGCTCCGTTACCACATTTGAACGGATATTTTCCAAGAAGTGTGTGACCTCCTAATTCTTCCCCGAAACAGAGTACTTCCCCACACACTCACACACTGAAATTCCTCTGTGTATTCTGCGGTCAGGTCTCAAGCCGTTTTTGGAATGTGTCTTGCATTCTGAGCTCAGGTTGGCGAATGGGGTGTCACTGGGGAGCTCTTTTAGAGGGCCAGCACGGACCCTGTGGGCCGAAAGGCCTCCTGCTTCGTGTTGGACGCTGCAACGGTTCCAAGGGCCGTTGATATGTTCAGCTTCGATACAAAACTCTATCACAATAATCATTATTGGAGGAAAATGTAACTGGTCTGATTAGTAAGTTTGCAGACGACACAAAGGTTGGTGGAATTGCCGATAGCGATGAGGACTGTCCGAGGATACAGCAGGATTTAGATTGTTTGGAGACTTGGGCAGAGAGATGGCAGATGGAGTTTAATCTGGACAAATGTGAGGTAATGCATTTTGGAAGGTCGAATGCAGGTAGGGAATATACAATGAATGGTAGAACCCTCAAGAGTATTGACAGTCAGAGAGATCTAGGTGTACAGGTCCACAGGTCATTGAAAGGGGCAACACAGGTGGAGAAGGTAGTCAAGGAGGCATACGGCATGCTTGCCTTCATTGGCCGGGGCATTGAGTATAAGAATTGGCAAGTCATGTTGCAGCTGTGTAGAACCTTAGTTAGGCCACACTTGGAGTATAGTGTTCAATTCTGGTCGCCACACGACCAGATGTGGATGTGGAATCTTTAGAGGGGGCGCAGAAGAGATTTACCAGGATGTTGCCTGGTATGGAGGGCATTAGCCATGAAGAGCGTTTGAATAAACTTGGTTTGTTCTCACTGGAATGACGGAGGTTGAGGGGCGACCTGATAGAGGTCTACAAAATTATTGAGGGGAATAGACCAAGTGGATAGTCAGAGGCTTTTCCCCAGGGTAGAGGGGTCAATTACTAGGGGGCAGAGGTTTAAGGTGCGAGTGGCAAGGTTTAGAGGAGATGTACGAGGCACGTTTTTTACACAGAGGGTAGTGGGTGCCTGGAACTCGCTGCCGGAGGAGGTGGTGGAAGCAGGGACGATAGTGACGTTTAAGGGGCATCTTGACAAATACATGAATAGGATGGGAATAGAGGGATATGGACCCAGGATGTGTAGAAGATTGTAGTTTAGTCGGGCAGCATGGTCGGCACAGGCTTGGAGGGCCGAAGGGCCTGTTCTTGTGCTGTACTTTTCTCTGTTCTTCGTCACAAGTGGAGACCACGCCCACGCCCGCTTCGAAGCTGCGGTTAGTGTTATAGAGCAATGGGGTCCCATCTGTGTATTGAACTTTGCAGCTATGGTGCTCCGGTTTCCTCCCACAGTCCAAAGAAGCGAAAGTTAGGTGCATTGGCCGTGCTGAATTGCTCCTTCGTGTCCAACAGTGAGCTGGGGTTGCAGGGTTACCGGAATGGGGAGTGCGGCAGCAGGGCTGCCCCACTGCGCCACACTGCAGCCCAATGCCAGCTGTGTTGAGCACTTTCCAAAATGTGACAAGCATTTACATCCAGACAGAGAGAGAGAGAGAGAGTGGCACAAGGACAGGCAGACAGGCAGAGCAGGGAACAGCACACACGCGCCGCAGCGGCAGTGGCAAGTCATGAACCAGTGGCGCTGTGAGCGCGGCAAGTCATTAACCAGTCGCACTTTCAAACTGGTTCATGACTTGTCACTCGCACTTGGCGGCTGCGCTGGGCTAGAATGAGTGTGGGCGGGCTTAATATCCGCCCCCCGGGCCGATTTGACAGGCAGGCCGCCTCTGGGAGCTTCCTGGATGGGGTGGGACAGCAACTCGGTCCCCGTCGCTCCCGGTCCCCGAGGGAAGGGGAGAAGACCGGTTCCGAGGGTGCACCTTTCCCGGGGAGGAGGTTCAGATTCACTCCCTTAGGGAAGGTGCTCCTTTCCCGGGGAGGAGGTTCAGATTCACTCCCTTAGGGAAGGTGCTCCTTTCCCGGGGACACGGTTCAGATTCACTCCCTTAGACTGTGGCCGGGAGAGAGCGCTCCTTTCCCGGGGACACGGTTCAGATTCACCCCCTTAGACTGTGGCCGGGAGAGAGCGCTCCTTTCCCGGGGACACGGTTCGGATTCACCAGACCGACAGGGAGACAGACAGGGGGTGGAGGGAGAGAGAGGCTTTCTCTCTCTCTCTCTCTCTCTCTCGGTCAGCGCTGCGACCGGCTTTGCAGTTAAATGAAGCGTCTCTGCAGCTTGGCCGCTGTCTCGTCCATGAAAGTTTGCCGGACCCGCAGAGGAGAAAAGTATCACTCACAAGTTGACAGGGGTGGGTGGGCGGGGTCAGTGTGGTGGGCGGGGTCTAGAGAAGGAAGGGGGCCTGCGGCGATGGGGCGGGGCTTCAGGGTAGGGGCGTGGTCTCGGGGGGCCGACGGAGAGTGGGCGGGGCCTCTAGGGAGGGGCCGTGGCCTCCAGCGAGGAGGCGGGGTCTCTTTAGGGGCGTGGTCTCCAGAGAGTGGGCGGGGCTTAGGGCTTGGGGCGTGTGCGGGGGGGAGGAGAGGGCGCGGTCTCCAAAGAGGGGGACGGGGTCTCTTTAGGGGCGTGGTCTCTTGAGAAGGGGCGTGGTCTATTCAGGGGGCGGGGTCTCTTCAGGGGGCGGGGTCTAGGGACAGGGGCGTGGTCTAGGAGAGGGGCGAGGTCACGCAGGAGGGGGCGTGGTCTCCAGAGAGTGGGCGTGGTCTCTTGTTAGGGGCGTGGACTCGCCAGGGGGCGGGGACCAAGAATGGGGGCGTGGTCTCCAATAATGGGGCGGGGTCTCTTGAGAAGGGGCGTGGTCTCTTGTGAGGCGGCGTGGTCTCGCTAAGGGGCGGGGTCTAGGAGCAGGGGCGTGGTCTGGGGCGGCCGGGTCACGGAGGAGGGGGCGTGGTCTCCAGAGAGTGGGCGTGGTCTCTTGTTAGGGGCGTGGACTCGCCAGGGAGCGGGGTCCAAGAATGGGGGCGTGGTCTCGGAGGAGGGGACGTGGTCTCCAATAATGGGGCGTGGTCTCTTGAGAAGGGACGTGGTCTCTTGTGAGGCGGCGTGGTCTCGCTAAGGGGCGAGGTCTAGGAGCAGGGGCGTGGTCTGGGGGGCGGGTCACGGAGGAGGGGGCGTGGTCTCCAGAGAGTGGGCGTGGTCTCTTGCGAGGTGCGTGGACTCGCCAGCGGGTGGGGTCCAACAATGGGGGCGTGGTCTCGGAGGAGGAGGCGTGGTCTCCAATGATTGGGTGGGGTCTCGTTAGGGGCGTGGTCTCTTGAGTGGGTGGGGTTTAGGGGTAGGGCGTGGTCTCTGAGGAGTGGGCGCGGTTTCTTGAGGGGACGTGTTCTCGCTAAGGGGCGGGGTCTAGGGACAGGGGCGCGGTCTAGGAGGGGGCGGAGCCACGGAGGAGGGGGCGGGGTCTCGCCAGGGGGCGGGGTCTAGGAATGGGGCGTGGTCTCGGAGGAGCGGGCGTGGTCTCCAATGACAGGGCGGGGTCTCTTTAGGGGCGTGGTCTCCAGAGAGTGGGCGGGGCTTAGGGCTTGGGGCGTGGGCGAGGGGGAGGAGGGGGCGCGGTCTCCAAAGAGGGGGACGGTGTCTCTTTACGGGCGTGGTCTCTTGAGAAGGGGCGTGGTCTATTCAGGGGGCGGGGTCTCTTCAGGGGGCGGGGTCTAGGGGCAGGGGCGTGGTCTAGGAGAGGGGCGAGGTCACGGAGGAGGGGGCTTGGTCTCCAGAGAGTGGGCGTGGTCTCTTGTTAGGGGCGTGGACTCGCCAGGGGGCGGGGACCAAGAATGGGGGCGTGGTCTCCAATAATGGGGCGGGGTCTCTTGAGAAGGGACGTGGTCTCTTGTGAGGCGGCGAGGTCTCGCTAAGGGGCGGGGTCTAGGAGCAGGGGCGTGGTCTGGGGCGGCCGGGTCACGGAGGAGGGGGCGTGGTCTCCAGAGAGTGGGCGTGGTCTCTTGCTAGGGGCGTGGACTCGCCAGGGAGCGGGGTCCAAGAATGGGGGCGTGGTCTCGGAGGAGGGGACGTGGTCTCCAATAATGGGGCGTGGTCTCTTGAGAAGGGACGTGGTCTCTTGTGAGGCTGCGTGGTCTCGCTAAGGGGCGAGGTCTGGGAGCAGGGGCGTGGTCTGGGGGGGGCGGGTCACGGAGGAGGGGGCATGGTCTCCAGAGAGTGGGCGTGGTCTCTTGCTAGGTGCGTGGACTCGCCAGCGGGTGGGGTCCAACAATGGGGGCGTGGTCTCGGAGGAGGAGGCGTGGTCTCCAATGATTGGGTGGGGTCCGTTAGGGGCGTGGTCTCTTGAGTGGGTGGGGTTTAGGGGTAGGGCGTGGTCTCTGAGGAGTGGGCGCGGTTTCTTGAGGGGACGTGGTCTCGCTAAGGGGCGGGGTCTCGGGACAGGGGCGCGGTCTAGGAGGGGGCGGAGCCACGGAGGAGGAGGCGGGGTGTCGCCAGGGGGCGGGGTCTAGGAATGGGGCGTGGTCTCGGAGGAGCGGGCGTGGTCTCCAATGACAGGGCGGGGTCTCTTTAGGGGCGTGATCACTTGAGTGGGCGGGGTTTAGGGGTAGAGGCGTGGTCTCGCTAAGACGCGTGTTCTGGGAGAGGGGGCGGGGCCGCTTAAGAGTGGGCAGGGCTTAACGTGGGGGCGTGGTATCGGAGGAGTGGGCGTGGTCTCTAGAGAAGGGGCGGGGCTTAGGGGTAGGGGCGTGGCCTCGCTAAGTTGCGTGGTCTGGGAGAGTGGGCGGGGCTTAAGCGTGGGGACGTGGTGTCGGAGGAGTGGGCGCGGTTAAAGGGGTCACTTTCAAAATGAGCCTGCTCCCCATTCCTGCTGCAGATAAAGAGGATTCACTGCAGCCAGAGGGGGCGTTAATCTGTGGGATCAGTGACCGCAAGGTTTATGAACATAGGAGCCAGCAACAGGAGTAGAGAGCAGTGTTGCTGGGGTCATGGAGTTTATTCAAAACTCGTTTACATAGATTTCAGGTTGAGGAGGAAGTCGAGGGTGACGCGAGACAGGCGGGAAAGTGGGTCAAAATCCACAATCGGACCGCCCATTGCATTAATAATAATAATCATTATTGTCACAAGTAGGCTTGCATTAACACTGCAATGAAGTTACTGTGAAAAGCCCCTAGTCGCCACACTCCGGCGTCTGTTCGGGTACACAGAGGGAGAATTCAGAATGTCCAGTCCAACTAACCTGCACGTCTTTCGGCACTTGTGGGAGGAAACTAGAGCTCCCGGGGGAAACCCACGCAGACACGGGGAGAACGTGCAGACACCGCACAGACAGTGACCCAAGCCAGGAATCGAACCTGAGACCCTGGCGCTGTGAAGCAACAGTGCAAACCACTGTACACCCAATAATAGCAACATGATAATCGCTTATTGTCACAAGTAGGCTTCAATGAAGTTACTGTGAAAAGCCCCTAGTCGCCACATTCCGGCACCTGTTCGGAGAGGCTGGTACGGGAATTGAACCCGCGCTGCTGGTCTTGTTCTGCATTACAAGCCAGCTGTTCAGCCCACTATGCTAATTTGAATGGTAGAGGAGTCTGGAGGGGCCGAATGGCCCACTCCTCCTATTCCTTACATTCTGATGCACTTCTGAACGTGGCCTGTGCATTTAAACTGTTGGGTGTCTTGGCTCCGTTACCACATTTGAACGGATATTTTCCAAGAAGTGTGTGACCTCCTAATTCTTCCCCGAAACAGAGTACTTCCCCACACACTCACACACTGAAATTCCTCTGTGTATTCTGCGGTCAGGTCTCAAGCCGTTTTTGGAATGTGTCTTGCATTCTGAGCTCAGGTTGGCGAATGGGGTGTCACTGGGGAGCTCTTTTAGAGGGCCAGCACGGACCCTGTGGGCCGAAAGGCCTCCTGCTTCGTGTTGGACGCTGCAACGGTTCCAAGGGCCGTTGATATGTTCAGCTTCGATACAAAACTCTATCACAATAATCATTATTGGAGGAAAATGTAACTGGTCTGATTAGTAAGTTTGCAGACGACACAAAGGTTGGTGGAATTGCCGATAGCGATGAGGACTGTCCGAGGATACAGCAGGATTTAGATTGTTTGGAGACTTGGGCAGAGAGATGGCAGATGGAGTTTAATCTGGACAAATGTGAGGTAATGCATTTTGGAAGGTCGAATGCAGGTAGGGAATATACAATGAATGGTAGAACCCTCAAGAGTATTGACAGTCAGAGAGATCTAGGTGTACAGGTCCACAGGTCATTGAAAGGGGCAACACAGGTGGAGAAGGTAGTCAAGGAGGCATACGGCATGCTTGCCTTCATTGGCCGGGGCATTGAGTATAAGAATTGGCAAGTCATGTTGCAGCTGTGTAGAACCTTAGTTAGGCCACACTTGGAGTATAGTGTTCAATTCTGGTCGCCACACGACCAGATGTGGATGTGGAATCTTTAGAGGGGGCGCAGAAGAGATTTACCAGGATGTTGCCTGGTATGGAGGGCATTAGCCATGAAGAGCGTTTGAATAAACTTGGTTTGTTCTCACTGGAATGACGGAGGTTGAGGGGCGACCTGATAGAGGTCTACAAAATTATTGAGGGGAATAGACCAAGTGGATAGTCAGAGGCTTTTCCCCAGGGTAGAGGGGTCAATTACTAGGGGGCAGAGGTTTAAGGTGCGAGTGGCAAGGTTTAGAGGAGATGTACGAGGCACGTTTTTTACACAGAGGGTAGTGGGTGCCTGGAACTCGCTGCCGGAGGAGGTGGTGGAAGCAGGGACGATAGTGACGTTTAAGGGGCATCTTGACAAATACATGAATAGGATGGGAATAGAGGGATATGGACCCAGGATGTGTAGAAGATTGTAGTTTAGTCGGGCAGCATGGTCGGCACAGGCTTGGAGGGCCGAAGGGCCTGTTCTTGTGCTGTACTTTTCTCTGTTCTTCGTCACAAGTGGAGACCACGCCCACGCCCGCTTCGAAGCTGCGGTTAGTGTTATAGAGCAATGGGGTCCCATCTGTGTATTGAACTTTGCAGCTATGGTGCTCCGGTTTCCTCCCACAGTCCAAAGAAGCGAAAGTTAGGTGCATTGGCCGTGCTGAATTGCTCCTTCGTGTCCAACAGTGAGCTGGGGTTGCAGGGTTACCGGAATGGGGAGTGCGGCAGCAGGGCTGCCCCACTGCGCCACACTGCAGCCCAATGCCAGCTGTGTTGAGCACTTTCCAAAATGTGACAAGCATTTACATCCAGACAGAGAGAGAGAGAGAGAGTGGCACAAGGACAGGCAGACAGGCAGAGCAGGGAACAGCACACACGCGCCGCAGCGGCAGTGGCAAGTCATGAACCAGTGGCGCTGTGAGCGCGGCAAGTCATTAACCAGTCGCACTTTCAAACTGGTTCATGACTTGTCACTCGCACTTGGCGGCTGCGCTGGGCTAGAATGAGTGTGGGCGGGCTTAATATCCGCCCCCCGGGCCGATTTGACAGGCAGGCCGCCTCTGGGAGCTTCCTGGATGGGGTGGGACAGCAACTCGGTCCCCGTCGCTCCCGGTCCCCGAGGGAAGGGGAGAAGACCGGTTCCGAGGGTGCACCTTTCCCGGGGAGGAGGTTCAGATTCACTCCCTTAGGGAAGGTGCTCCTTTCCCGGGGAGGAGGTTCAGATTCACTCCCTTAGGGAAGGTGCTCCTTTCCCGGGGACACGGTTCAGATTCACTCCCTTAGACTGTGGCCGGGAGAGAGCGCTCCTTTCCCGGGGACACGGTTCGGATTCACCCCCTTAGACTGTGGCCGGGAGAGAGCGCTCCTTTCCCGGGGACACGGTTCGGATTCACCAGACCGACAGGGAGACAGACAGGGGGTGGAGGGAGAGAGAGGCTTTCTCTCTCTCTCTCTCTCTCTCTCGGTCAGCGCTGCGACCGGCTTTGCAGTTAAATGAAGCGTCTCTGCAGCTTGGCCGCTGTCTCGTCCATGAAAGTTTGCCGGACCCGCAGAGGAGAAAAGTATCACTCATAAGTTGACAGGGGTGGGTGGGCGGGGTCAGTGTGGTGGGCGGGGTCTAGAGAAGGAAGGGGGCCTGCGGCGATGGGGCGGGGCTTCAGGGTAGGGGCGTGGTCTCGGGGGGGGGGCCTACGGAGAGTGGGCGGGGCCTCTAGGGAGGGGCCGTGGCCTCCAGCGAGGAGGCGGGGTCTCTTTAGGGGCGTGGTCTCCAGAGAGTGGGCGGGGCTTAGGGCTTGGGGCGTGGGCGGGGGGGAGGAGGGGGCGCGGTCTCCAAAGAGGGGGACGGGGTCTCTTTAGGGGCGTGGTCTCTTGAGAAGGGGCGTGGTCTCTTCAGGGGGCGGGGTCTAGGGGCAGGGGCGTGGTCTAGGAGAGGGGCGAGGTCACGGAGGAGGGGGCGTGGTCTCCAGAGAGTGGGTGGGCGTGGTCTCTTGTTAGGGGCGTGGACTCGCCAGGGGGCGGGGACCAAGAATGGGGGCGTGGTCTCCAATAATGGGGCGGGGTCTCTTGAGAAGGGGCGTGGTCTCTTGTGAGGCGGCGCGGTCTCGCTAAGGGGCGGGGTCTAGGAGCAGGGGCGTGGTCTGGGGCGGCCGGGTCACGGAGGAGGGGGCGTGGTCTCCAGAGAGTGGGCGTGGTCTCTTGTTAGGGGCGTGGACTCGCCAGGGAGCGGGGTCCAAGAATGGGGGCGTGGTCTCGGAGGAGGGGACGTGGTCTCCAATAATGGGGCGTGGTCTCTTGAGAAGGGACGTGGTCTCTTGTGAGGCGGCGTGGTCTCGCTAAGGGGCGGGGTCTGGGGGGGGCGGGTCACGGAGGAGGGGGCGTGGTCTCCAGAGAGTGGGCGTGGTCTCTTGCTAGGTGCGTGGACTCGCCAGCGGGTGGGGTCCAACAATGGGGGCGTGGTCTCGGAGGAGGAGGCGTGGTCTCCAATGATTGGGTGGGGTCTCGTTAGGGGCGTGGTCTCTTGAGTGGGTGGGGTTTAGGGGTAGGGCGTGGTCTCTGAGGAGTGGGCGCGGTTTCTTGAGGGGACGTGGTCTCGCTAAGGGGCGGGGTCTAGGGACAGGGGCGCGGTCTAGGAGGGGGCGGGGCCACGGAGGGGGCGGGGTCACGCAGGGGGCGGGGTCTAGGAATGGGGCGTGGTCTCGGAGGAGCGGGCGTGGTCTCCAATGACAGGGCGGGGACTCTTTAGGGGCGTGATCACTTGAGTGGGCGGGGTTTAGGGGTAGAGGCGTGGTCTCGCTAAGACACGTGTTCTAGGAGAGGGGGCGGGGCCGCTTAAGGGTGGGCAGGGCTTAAGCGTCGGGGCGTGGTATCGGAGGAGTGGGCGTGGTCTCTAGAGAAGGGGCGGGGCTTAGGGGTAGGGGCGTGGCCTCGCTAAGTTGCGTGGTCTGGGAGAGTGGGCGGGGCTTAAGCGTGGGGACGTGGTGTCGGAGGAGTGGGCGCGGTTAAAGGGGTCACTTTCAAAATGAGCCTGCTCCCCATTCCTGCTGGAGATAAAGAGGATTCACTGCAGCCAGAGGGGGCGTTAATCTGTGGGATCAGTGACCGCAAGGTTTATGAACATCGGAGTCAGCAACAGGAGTAGAGAGCAGTGTTGCTGGGGTCATGGAGTTTATTCAAAACTCGCTTACATAGATTTCAGGTTGAGGAGGAAGTCGAGGGTGACGCGAGACAGGCGGGAAAGTGGGTCAAAATCCACAATCGGACCGCCCATTGCATTAATAATAATAATCATTATTGTCACAAGTAGGCTTGCATTAACACTGCAATGAAGTGACTGTGAAAAGCCCCTAGTCGCCACACTCCGGCGTCTGTTCGGGTCCACAGAGGGAGAATTCAGAATGTCCAATCCAACTAACCTGCACGTCTTTCGGGACTTGTGGGAGGGAACTAGAGCTCCCGGGGGAAACCCACGCAGACACGGGGAGAACGTGCAGACACCGCACAGACAGTGACCCAAGCCAGGAATCGAACCTGAGACCCTGGCGCTGTGAAGCAACAGTGCAAACCACTGTACACCCAATAATAGCAACATAATAATCGCTTATTGTCACAAGTAGGCTTCAATGAAGTTACTGTGAAAAGCCCCTAGTCGCCACATTCCGGCACCTGTTCGGAGAGGCTGGTACGGGAATTGAACCCGCGCTGCTGGTCGTGTTCTGCATTACAAGCCAGCTGTTCAGCCCACTATGCTAATTTGAATGGTAGAGAAGTCTGGAGGGGCCGAATGGCCCACTCCTCCTATTCCTTACATT
Organism: Scyliorhinus torazame; assembly: GCF_047496885.1. Lineage (NCBI taxonomy): Eukaryota > Metazoa > Chordata > Chondrichthyes > Carcharhiniformes > Scyliorhinidae > Scyliorhinus > Scyliorhinus torazame. The sequence goes on from NW_027308750.1 coordinate 58,734, forward strand.
CTGATGCACTTCTGAACGTGGCCTGTGCATTTAAACTGTTGGGTGTCTTGGCTCCGTTACCACATTTGAACGGATATTTTCCAAGAAGTGTGTGACCTCCTAATTCTTCCCCGAAACAGAGTACGTCCCCACACACTCACACACTGAAATTCCTCTGTGTATTCTGCGGTCAGGTCTCAAGCCGTTTTTGGAATGTGTCTTGCATTCTGAGCTCAGGTTGGCGAATGGGGTGTCACTGGGGAGCTCTTTTAGAGGGCCAGCACGGACCCTGTGGGCCGAAAGGCCTCCTGCTTCGTGTTGGACGCTGCAACGGTTCCAAGGGCCGTTGATATGTTCAGCTTCGATACAAAACTCTATAACAATAATCATTATTGGAGGAAAATGAAACTGGTCTGATTAGTAAGTTTGCAGACGACACAAAGGTTGGTGGAATTGCCGATAGCGATGAGGACTGTCCGAGGGTACAGCAGGATTTAGATTGTTTGGAGACTTGGGCAGAGAGATGGCAGATGGAGTTTAATCTGGACAAATGTGAGGTAATGCATTTTGGAAGGTCGAATGCAGGTAGGCAATATACAATGAATGGTAGAACCCTCCAGAGTATTGACAGTCAGAGAGATCTAGGTGTACAGGTCCACAGGTCATTGAAAGGGGCAACACAGGTGGAGAAGGTAGTCAAGGAGGCATACGGCATGCTTGCCTTCATTGGCCGGGGCATTGAGTATAAGAATTGGCAAGTCATGTTGCAGCTGTGTAGAACCTTAGTTAGGCCACACTTGGAGTATAGTGTTCAATTCTGGTCGCCACATGACCAGATGTGGATGTGGAAGCTTTAGAGAGGGCGCAGAAGAGATTTACCAGGATGTTGCCTGGTATGGAGGGCATTAGCCATGAAGAGCGTTTGAATAAACTCGGTTTGTTCTCACTGGAATGACGGAGGTTGAGGGGCGACCTGATAGAGGTCTACAAAATTATTGAGGGGAATAGACCGAGTGGATAGTCAGAGGCTTTTCCCCAGGGTAGAGGGGTCAATTACTAGGGGGCAGAGGTTTAAGGTGCGAGTGGCAAGGTTTAGAGGAGATGTACGAGGCACGTTTTTTACACAGAGGGTAGTGGGTGCCTGGAACTCGCTGCCGGAGGAGGTGGTGGAAGCAAGGACGATAGTGACGTTTAAGGGGCATCTTGACAAATACATGAATAGGATGGGAATAGAGGGATATGGACCCAGGATGTGTAGAAGATTGTAGTTTAGTCGGGCAGCATGGTCGGCACAGGCTTGGAGGGCCGAAGGGCCTGTTCTTGTGCTGTACTTTTCTCTGTTCTTCGTCACAAGTGGAGACCACGCCCACGCCCGCTTCGAAGCTGCGGTTAGTGTTATAGAGCAATGGGGTCCCATCTGTGTATTGAACTTTGCAGATATGGTGCTCCGGTTTCCTCCCACAGTCCAAAGAAGCGAAAGTTAGGTGCATTGGCCGTGCTGAATTGCTCCTTCGTGTCCAACAGTGAGCTGGGGTTGCAGGGTTACCGGAATGGGGAGTGCGGCAGCAGGGCTGCCCCACTGCGCCACACTGCAGCCCAATGCCAGCTGTGTTGAGCACTTTCCAAAATGTGACAAGCATTTACATCCAGACAGAGAGAGAGAGAGAGAGAGTGGCACAAGGACAGGCAGACAGGCAGAGCAGGGAACAGCACACACGCGCCGCCGCGGCAGTGGCAAGTCATGAACCAGTGGCGCTGTGAGCGCGGCAAGTCATTAACCAGTCGCACTTTCAAACTGGTTCATGACTTGTCACTCGCACTTGGCGGCTGCGCTGGGCTAGAATGAGTGTGGGCGGGCTTAATATCCGCCCCCCGGGCCGATTTGACAGGCAGGCCGCCTCTGGGAGCTTCCTGGATGGGGTGGGACAGCAACTCGGTCCCCGTCGCTCCCGGTCCCCGAGGGAAGGGGAGAAGACCGGTTCCGAGGGTGCACCTTTCCCGGGGAGGAGGTTCAGATTCACTCCCTTAGGGAAGGTGCTCCTTTCCCGGGGAGGAGGTTCAGATTCACTCCCTTAGGGAAGGTGCTCCTTTCCCGGGGACACGGTTCAGATTCACTCCCTTAGACTGTGGCCGGGAGAGAGCGCTCCTTTCCCGGGGACACGGTTCAGATTCACCCCCTTAGACTGTGGCCGGGAGAGAGCGCTCCTTTCCCGGGGACACGGTTCGGATTCACCAGACCGACAGGGAGACAGACAGGGGGTGGAGGGAGAGAGAGGCTTTCTCTCTCTCTCTCTCTCTCGGTCAGCGCTGCGACCGGCTTTGCAGTTAAATGAAGCGTCTCTGCAGCTTGGCCGCTGTCTCGTCCATGAAAGTTTGCCGGACCCGCAGAGGAGAAAAGTATCACTCACAAGTTGACAGGGGTGGGTGGGCGGGGTCAGTGTGGTGGGCGGGGTCTAGAGAAGGAAGGGGGCCTGCGGCGATGGGGCGGGGCTTCAGGGTAGGGGCGTGGTCTCGGGGGGCCGACGGAGAGTGGGCGGGGCCTCTAGGGAGGGGCCGTGGCCTCCAGCGAGGAGGCGGGGTCTCTTTAGGGGCGTGGTCTCCAGAGAGTGGGCGGGGCTTAGGGCTTGGGGCGTGTGCGGGGGGGAGGAGAGGGCGCGGTCTCCAAAGAGGGGGACGGGGTCTCTTTAGGGGCGTGGTCTCTTGAGAAGGGGCGTGGTCTATTCAGGGGGCGGGGTCTCTTCAGGGGGCGGGGTCTAGGGGCAGGGGCGTGGTCTAGGAGAGGGGCGAGGTCACGCAGGAGGGGGCGTGGTCTCCAGAGAGTGGGCGTGGTCTCTTGTTAGGGGCGTGGACTCGCCAGGGGGCGGGGACCAAGAATGGGGGCGTGGTCTCCAATAATGGGGCGGGGTCTCTTGAGAAGGGACGTGGTCTCTTGTGAGGCGGCGAGGTCTCGCTAAGGGGCGGGGTCTAGGAGCAGGGGCGTGGTCTGGGGCGGCCGGGTCACGGAGGAGGGGGCGTGGTCTCCAGAGAGTGGGCGTAGTCTCTTGCTAGGGGCGTGGACTCGCCAGGGAGCGGGGTCCAAGAATGGGGGCGTGGTCTCGGAGGAGGGGACGTGGTCTCCAATAATGGGGCGTGGTCTCTTGAGAAGGGACGTGGTCTCTTGTGAGGCTGCGTGGTCTCGCTAAGGGGCGAGGTCTGGGAGCAGGGGCGTGGTCTGGGGGGGGCGGGTCACGGAGGAGGGGGCATGGTCTCCAGAGAGTGGGCGTGGTCTCTTGCTAGGTGCGTGGACTCGCCAGCGGGTGGGGTCCAACAATGGGGGCGTGGTCTCGGAGGAGGAGGCGTGGTCTCCAATGATTGGGTGGGGTCCGTTAGGGGCGTGGTCTCTTGAGTGGGTGGGGTTTAGGGGTAGGGCGTGGTCTCTGAGGAGTGGGCGCGGTTTCTTGAGGGGACGTGGTCTCGCCAAGGGGCGGGGTCTCGGGACAGGGGCGCGGTCTAGGAGGGGGCGGAGCCACGGAGGAGGGGGCGGGGTGTCGCCAGGGGGCGGGGTCTAGGAATGGGGCGTGGTCTCGGAGGAGCGGGCGTGGTCTCCAATGACAGGGCGGGGTCTCTTTAGGGGCGTGATCACTTGAGTGGGCGGGGTTTAGGGGTAGAGGCGTGGTCTCGCTAAGACGCGTGTTCTGGGAGAGGGGGCGGGGCCGCTTAAGAGTGGGCAGGGCTTAACGTGGGGTCGTGGTATCGGAGGACTGGGCGTGGTCTCTAGAGAAGGGGCGGGGCTTAGGGGTAGGGGCGTGGCCTCGCTAAGTTGCGTGGTCTGGGAGAGTGGGCGGGGCTTAAGCGTGGGGACGTGGTGTCGGAGGAGTGGGCGCGGTTAAAGGGGTCACTTTCAAAATGAGCCTGCTCCCCATTCCTGCTGGAGATAAAGAGGATTCACTGCAGCCAGAGGGGGCGTTAATCTGTGGGATCAGTGACCGCAAGGTTTATGAACATAGGAGCCAGCAACAGGAGTAGAGAGCAGTGTTGCTGGGGTCATGGAGTTTATTCAAAACTCGTTTACATAGATTTCAGGTTGAGGAGGAAGTCGAGGGTGACGCGAGACAGGCGGGAAAGTGGGTCAAAATCCACAATCGGACCGCCCATTGCATTAATAATAATAATCATTATTGTCACAAGTAGGCTTGCATTAACACTGCAATGAAGTTACTGTGAAAAGCCCCTAGTCGCCACACTCCGGCGTCTGTTCGGGTACACAGAGGGAGAATTCAGAATGTCCAGTCCAACTAACCTGCACGTCTTTCGGCACTTGTGGGAGGAAACTAGAGCTCCCGGGGGAAACCCACGCAGACACGGGGAGAACGTGCAGACACCGCACAGACAGTGACCCAAGCCAGGAATCCAACCTGAGACCCTGGCGCTGTGAAGCAACAGTGCAAACCACTGTACACCCAATAATAGCAACATAATAATCGCTTATTGTCACAAGTAGGCTTCAATGAAGTTACTGTGAAAAGCCCCTAGTCGCCACATTCCGGCACCTGTTCGGAGAGGCTGGTACGGGAATTGAACCCGCGCTGCTGGTCGTGTTCTGCATTACAAGCCAGCTGTTCAGCCCACTATGCTAATTTGAATGGTAGAGAAGTCTGGAGGGGCCGAATGGCCCACTCCTCCTATTCCTTACATTCTGATGCACTTCTGAACGTGGCCTGTGCATTTACACTGTTGGGTGTCTTGGCTCCGTTACCACATTTGAACGGATATTTTCCAAGAAGTGTGTGACCTCCTAATTCTTCCCCGAAACAGAGTACTTCCCCACACACTCACACACTGAAATTCCTCTGTGTATTCTGCGGTCAGGTCTCAAGCCGTTTTTGGAATGTGTCTTGCATTCTGAGCTCAGGTTGGCGAATGGGGTGTCACTGGGGAGCTCTTTTAGAGGGCCAGCACGGACCCTGTGGGCCGAAAGGCCTCCTGCTTCGTGTTGGACGCTGCAACGGTTCCAAGCGCCGATGATATGTTCAGCTTCGATGCAAAACTCTATCACAATAATCATTATTGGAGGAAAATGTAACTGGTCTGATTAGTAAGTTTGCAGACGACACAAAGGTTGGTGGAATTGCCGATAGCGATGAGGACTGTCCGAGGATACAGCAGGATTTAGATTGTTTGGAGACTTGGGCAGAGAGATGGCAGATGGAGTTTAATCTGGACAAATGTGAGGTAATGCATTTTGGAAGGTCGAATGCAGGTAGGGAATATACAATGAATGGTAGAACCGTCAAGAGTATTGACAGTCAGAGAGATCTAGGTGTACAGGTCCACAGGTCATTGAAAGGGGCAACACAGGTGGAGAAGGTAGTCAAGGAGGCATACGGCATGCTTGCCTTCATTGGCCGGAGCATTGAGTATAAGAATTGGCAAGTCATGTTGCAGCTGTGTAGAACCTTAGTTAGGCCACACTTGGAGTATAGTGTTCAATTCTGGTCGCCACATGACCAGATGTGGATGTGGAAGCTTTAGGGAGGGCGCAGAAGAGATTTACCAGGATGTTGCCTGGTATGGAGGGCATTAGCCATGAAGAGCGTTTGAATAAACTCGGTTTGTTCTCACTGGAATGACGGAGGTTGAGGGGCGACCTGATAGAGGTCTACAAAATTATTGAGGGGAATAGACCGAGTGGATAGTCAGAGGCTTTTCCCCAGGGTAGAGGGGTCAATTACTAGGGGGCAGAGGTTTAAGGTGCGAGTGGCAAGGTTTAGAGGAGATGTACGAGGCACGTTTTTTACACAGAGGGTAGTGGGTGCCTGGAACTCGCTGCCGGAGGAGGTGGTGGAAGCAGGGACGATAGTGACGTTTAAGGGGCATCTTGACAAATACATGAATAGGATGGGAATAGAGGGATATGGACCCAGGATGTGTAGAAGATTGTAGTTTAGTCGGGCAGCATGGTCGGCACAGGCTTGGAGGGCCGAAGGGCCTGTTCTTGTGCTGTACTTTTCTCTGTTCTTCGTCACAAGTGGAGACCACGCCCACGCCCGCTTCGAAGCTGCGGTTAGTGTTATAGAGCAATGGGGTCCCATCTGTGTATTGAACTTTGCAGCTATGGTGCTCCGGTTTCCTCCCACAGTCCAAAGAAGCGAAAGTTAGGTGCACTGGCCGTGCTGAATTGCTCCTTCGTGTCCAACAGTGAGCTGGGGTTGCAGGGTTACCGGAATGGGGAGTGCGGCAGCAGGGCTGCCCCACTGCGCCACACTGCAGCCCAATGCCAGCTGTGTTGAGCACTTTCCAAAATGTGACAAGCATTTACATCCAGACAGAGAGAGAGAGAGAGAGAGTGGCACAAGGACAGGCAGACAGGCAGAGCAGGGAACAGCACACACGCGCCGCCGCGGCAGTGGCAAGTCATGAACCAGTGGCGCTGTGAGCGCGGCAAGTCATTAACCAGTCGCACTTTCAAACTGGTTCATGACTTGTCACTCGCACTTGGCGGCTGCGCTGGGCTAGAATGAGTGTGGGCGGGCTTAATATCCGCCCCCCGGGCCGATTTGACAGGCAGGCCGCCTCTGGGAGCTTCCTGGATGGGGTGGGACAGCAACTCGGTCCCCGTCGCTCCCGGTCCCCGAGGGAAGGGGAGAAGACCGGTTCCGAGGGTGCACCTTTCCCGGGGAGGAGGTTCAGATTCACTCCCTTAGGGAAGGTGCTCCTTTCCCGGGGAGGAGGTTCAGATTCACTCCCTTAGGGAAGGTGCTCCTTTCCCGGGGACACGGTTCAGATTCACTCCCTTAGACTGTGGCCGGGAGAGAGCGCTCCTTTCCCGGGGACACGGTTCAGATTCACCCCCTTAGACTGTGGCCGGGAGAGAGCGCTCCTTTCCCGGGGACACGGTTCGGATTCACCAGACCGACAGGGAGACAGACAGGGGGTGGAGGGAGAGAGAGGCTTTCTCTCTCTCTCTCTCTCTCGGTCAGCGCTGCGACCGGCTTTGCAGTTAAATGAAGCGTCTCTGCAGCTTGGCCGCTGTCTCGTCCATGAAAGTTTGCCGGACCCGCAGAGGAGAAAAGTATCACTCACAAGTTGACAGGGGTGGGTGGGCGGGGTCAGTGTGGTGGGCGGGGTCTAGAGAAGGAAGGGGGCCTGCGGCGATGGGGCGGGGCTTCAGGGTAGGGGCGTGGTCTCGGGGGGCCGACGGAGAGTGGGCGGGGCCTCTAGGGAGGGGCCGTGGCCTCCAGCGAGGAGGCGGGGTCTCTTTAGGGGCGTGGTCTCCAGAGAGTGGGCGGGGCTTAGGGCTTGGGGCGTGTGCGGGGGGGAGGAGAGGGCGCGGTCTCCAAAGAGGGGGACGGGGTCTCTTTAGGGGCGTGGTCTCTTGAGAAGGGGCGTGGTCTATTCAGGGGGCGGGGTCTCTTCAGGGGGCGGGGTCTAGGGGCAGGGGCGTGGTCTAGGAGAGGGGCGAGGTCACGCAGGAGGGGGCGTGGTCTCCAGAGAGTGGGCGTGGTCTCTTGTTAGGGGCGTGGACTCGCCAGGGGGCGGGGACCAAGAATGGGGGCGTGGTCTCCAATAATGGGGCGGGGTCTCTTGAGAAGGGACGTGGTCTCTTGTGAGGCGGCGAGGTCTCGCTAAGGGGCGGGGTCTAGGAGCAGGGGCGTGGTCTGGGGCGGCCGGGTCACGGAGGAGGGGGCGTGGTCTCCAGAGAGTGGGCGTAGTCTCTTGCTAGGGGCGTGGACTCGCCAGGGAGCGGGGTCCAAGAATGGGGGCGTGGTCTCGGAGGAGGGGACGTGGTCTCCAATAATGGGGCGTGGTCTCTTGAGAAGGGACGTGGTCTCTTGTGAGGCTGCGTGGTCTCGCTAAGGGGCGAGGTCTGGGAGCAGGGGCGTGGTCTGGGGGGGGCGGGTCACGGAGGAGGGGGCATGGTCTCCAGAGAGTGGGCGTGGTCTCTTGCTAGGTGCGTGGACTCGCCAGCGGGTGGGGTCCAACAATGGGGGCGTGGTCTCGGAGGAGGAGGCGTGGTCTCCAATGATTGGGTGGGGTCCGTTAGGGGCGTGGTCTCTTGAGTGGGTGGGGTTTAGGGGTAGGGCGTGGTCTCTGAGGAGTGGGCGCGGTTTCTTGAGGGGACGTGGTCTCGCTAAGGGGCGGGGTCTCGGGACAGGGGCGCGGTCTAGGAGGGGGCGGAGCCACGGAGGAGGGGGCGGGGTGTCGCCAGGGGGCGGGGTCTAGGAATGGGGCGTGGTCTCGGAGGAGCGGGCGTGGTCTCCAATGACAGGGCGGGGTCTCTTTAGGGGCGTGATCACTTGAGTGGGCGGGGTTTAGGGGTAGAGGCGTGGTCTCGCTAAGACGCGTGTTCTGGGAGAGGGGGCGGGGCCGCTTAAGAGTGGGCAGGGCTTAACGTGGGGTCGTGGTATCGGAGGACTGGGCGTGGTCTCTAGAGAAGGGGCGGGGCTTAGGGGTAGGGGCGTGGCCTCGCTAAGTTGCGTGGTCTGGGAGAGTGGGCGGGGCTTAAGCGTGGGGACGTGGTGTCGGAGGAGTGGGCGCGGTTAAAGGGGTCACTTTCAAAATGAGCCTGCTCCCCATTCCTGCTGGAGATAAAGAGGATTCACTGCAGCCAGAGGGGGCGTTAATCTGTGGGATCAGTGACCGCAAGGTTTATGAACATAGGAGCCAGCAACAGGAGTAGAGAGCAGTGTTGCTGGGGTCATGGAGTTTATTCAAAACTCGTTTACATAGATTTCAGGTTGAGGAGGAAGTCGAGGGTGACGCGAGACAGGCGGGAAAGTGGGTCAAAATCCACAATCGGACCGCCCATTGCATTAATAATAATAATCATTATTGTCACAAGTAGGCTTGCATTAACACTGCAATGAAGTTACTGTGAAAAGCCCCTAGTCGCCACACTCCGGCGTCTGTTCGGGTACACAGAGGGAGAATTCAGAATGTCCAGTCCAACTAACCTGCACGTCTTTCGGCACTTGTGGGAGGAAACTAGAGCTCCCGGGGGAAACCCACGCAGACACGGGGAGAACGTGCAGACACCGCACAGACAGTGACCCAAGCCAGGAATCCAACCTGAGACCCTGGCGCTGTGAAGCAACAGTGCAAACCACTGTACACCCAATAATAGCAACATAATAATCGCTTATTGTCACAAGTAGGCTTCAATGAAGTTACTGTGAAAAGCCCCTAGTCGCCACATTCCGGCACCTGTTCGGAGAGGCTGGTACGGGAATTGAACCCGCGCTGCTGGTCGTGTTCTGCATTACAAGCCAGCTGTTCAGCCCACTATGCTAATTTGAATGGTAGAGAAGTCTGGAGGGGCCGAATGGCCCACTCCTCCTATTCCTTACATTCTGATGCACTTCTGAACGTGGCCTGTGCATTTACACTGTTGGGTGTCTTGGCTCCGTTACCACATTTGAACGGATATTTTCCAAGAAGTGTGTGACCTCCTAATTCTTCCCCGAAACAGAGTACTTCCCCACACACTCACACACTGAAATTCCTCTGTGTATTCTGCGGTCAGGTCTCAAGCCGTTTTTGGAATGTGTCTTGCATTCTGAGCTCAGGTTGGCGAATGGGGTGTCACTGGGGAGCTCTTTTAGAGGGCCAGCACGGACCCTGTGGGCCGAAAGGCCTCCTGCTTCGTGTTGGACGCTGCAACGGTTCCAAGCGCCGATGATATGTTCAGCTTCGATGCAAAACTCTATCACAATAATCATTATTGGAGGAAAATGTAACTGGTCTGATTAGTAAGTTTGCAGACGACACAAAGGTTGGTGGAATTGCCGATAGCGATGAGGACTGTCCGAGGATACAGCAGGATTTAGATTGTTTGGAGACTTGGGCAGAGAGATGGCAGATGGAGTTTAATCTGGACAAATGTGAGGTAATGCATTTTGGAAGGTCGAATGCAGGTAGGGAATATACAATGAATGGTAGAACCGTCAAGAGTATTGACAGTCAGAGAGATCTAGGTGTACAGGTCCACAGGTCATTGAAAGGGGCAACACAGGTGGAGAAGGTAGTCAAGGAGGCATACGGCATGCTTGCCTTCATTGGCCGGAGCATTGAGTATAAGAATTGGCAAGTCATGTTGCAGCTGTGTAGAACCTTAGTTAGGCCACACTTGGAGTATAGTGTTCAATTCTGGTCGCCACATGACCAGATGTGGATGTGGAAGCTTTAGGGAGGGCGCAGAAGAGATTTACCAGGATGTTGCCTGGTATGGAGGGCATTAGCCATGAAGAGCGTTTGAATAAACTCGGTTTGTTCTCACTGGAATGACGGAGGTTGAGGGGCGACCTGATAGAGGTCTACAAAATTATTGAGGGGAATAGACCGAGTGGATAGTCAGAGGCTTTTCCCCAGGGTAGAGGGGTCAATTACTAGGGGGCAGAGGTTTAAGGTGCGAGTGGCAAGGTTTAGAGGAGATGTACGAGGCACGTTTTTTACACAGAGGGTAGTGGGTGCCTGGAACTCGCTGCCGGAGGAGGTGGTGGAAGCAGGGACGATAGTGACGTTTAAGGGGCATCTTGACAAATACATGAATAGGATGGGAATAGAGGGATATGGACCCAGGATGTGTAGAAGATTGTAGTTTAGTCGGGCAGCATGGTCGGCACAGGCTTGGAGGGCCGAAGGGCCTGTTCTTGTGCTGTACTTTTCTCTGTTCTTCGTCACAAGTGGAGACCACGCCCACGCCCGCTTCGAAGCTGCGGTTAGTGTTATAGAGCAATGGGGTCCCATCTGTGTATTGAACTTTGCAGCTATGGTGCTCCGGTTTCCTCCCACAGTCCAAAGAAGCGAAAGTTAGGTGCACTGGCCGTGCTGAATTGCTCCTTCGTGTCCAACAGTGAGCTGGGGTTGCAGGGTTACCGGAATGGGGAGTGCGGCAGCAGGGCTGCCCCACTGCGCCACACTGCAGCCCAATGCCAGCTGTGTTGAGCACTTTCCAAAATGTGACAAGCATTTACATCCAGACAGAGAGAGAGAGAGAGAGAGTGGCACAAGGACAGGCAGACAGGCAGAGCAGGGAACAGCACACACGCGCCGCCGCGGCAGTGGCAAGTCATGAACCAGTGGCGCTGTGAGCGCGGCAAGTCATTAACCAGTCGCACTTTCAAACTGGTTCATGACTTGTCACTCGCACTTGGCGGCTGCGCTGGGCTAGAATGAGTGTGGGCGGGCTTAATATCCGCCCCCCGGGCCGATTTGACAGGCAGGCCGCCTCTGGGAGCTTCCTGGATGGGGTGGGACAGCAACTCGGTCCCCGTCGCTCCCGGTCCCCGAGGGAAGGGGAGAAGACCGGTTCCGAGGGTGCACCTTTCCCGGGGAGGAGGTTCAGATTCACTCCCTTAGGGAAGGTGCTCCTTTCCCGGGGAGGAGGTTCAGATTCACTCCCTTAGGGAAGGTGCTCCTTTCCCGGGGACACGGTTCAGATTCACTCCCTTAGACTGTGGCCGGGAGAGAGCGCTCCTTTCCCGGGGACACGGTTCAGATTCACCCCCTTAGACTGTGGCCGGGAGAGAGCGCTCCTTTCCCGGGGACACGGTTCGGATTCACCAGACCGACAGGGAGACAGACAGGGGGTGGAGGGAGAGAGAGGCTTTCTCTCTCTCTCTCTCTCTCGGTCAGCGCTGCGACCGGCTTTGCAGTTAAATGAAGCGTCTCTGCAGCTTGGCCGCTGTCTCGTCCATGAAAGTTTGCCGGACCCGCAGAGGAGAAAAGTATCACTCACAAGTTGACAGGGGTGGGTGGGCGGGGTCAGTGTGGTGGGCGGGGTCTAGAGAAGGAAGGGGGCCTGCGGCGATGGGGCGGGGCTTCAGGGTAGGGGCGTGGTCTCGGGGGGCCGACGGAGAGTGGGCGGGGCCTCTAGGGAGGGGCCGTGGCCTCCAGCGAGGAGGCGGGGTCTCTTTAGGGGCGTGGTCTCCAGAGAGTGGGCGGGGCTTAGGGCTTGGGGCGTGTGCGGGGGGGAGGAGAGGGCGCGGTCTCCAAAGAGGGGGACGGGGTCTCTTTAGGGGCGTGGTCTCTTGAGAAGGGGCGTGGTCTATTCAGGGGGCGGGGTCTCTTCAGGGGGCGGGGTCTAGGGGCAGGGGCGTGGTCTAGGAGAGGGGCGAGGTCACGCAGGAGGGGGCGTGGTCTCCAGAGAGTGGGCGTGGTCTCTTGTTAGGGGCGTGGACTCGCCAGGGGGCGGGGACCAAGAATGGGGGCGTGGTCTCCAATAATGGGGCGGGGTCTCTTGAGAAGGGACGTGGTCTCTTGTGAGGCGGCGAGGTCTCGCTAAGGGGCGGGGTCTAGGAGCAGGGGCGTGGTCTGGGGCGGCCGGGTCACGGAGGAGGGGGCGTGGTCTCCAGAGAGTGGGCGTAGTCTCTTGCTAGGGGCGTGGACTCGCCAGGGAGCGGGGTCCAAGAATGGGGGCGTGGTCTCGGAGGAGGGGACGTGGTCTCCAATAATGGGGCGTGGTCTCTTGAGAAGGGACGTGGTCTCTTGTGAGGCTGCGTGGTCTCGCTAAGGGGCGAGGTCTGGGAGCAGGGGCGTGGTCTGGGGGGGGCGGGTCACGGAGGAGGGGGCATGGTCTCCAGAGAGTGGGCGTGGTCTCTTGCTAGGTGCGTGGACTCGCCAGCGGGTGGGGTCCAACAATGGGGGCGTGGTCTCGGAGGAGGAGGCGTGGTCTCCAATGATTGGGTGGGGTCCGTTAGGGGCGTGGTCTCTTGAGTGGGTGGGGTTTAGGGGTAGGGCGTGGTCTCTGAGGAGTGGGCGCGGTTTCTTGAGGGGACGTGGTCTCGCCAAGGGGCGGGGTCTCGGGACAGGGGCGCGGTCTAGGAGGGGGCGGAGCCACGGAGGAGGGGGCGGGGTGTCGCCAGGGGGCGGGGTCTAGGAATGGGGCGTGGTCTCGGAGGAGCGGGCGTGGTCTCCAATGACAGGGCGGGGTCTCTTTAGGGGCGTGATCACTTGAGTGGGCGGGGTTTAGGGGTAGAGGCGTGGTCTCGCTAAGACGCGTGTTCTGGGAGAGGGGGCGGGGCCGCTTAAGAGTGGGCAGGGCTTAACGTGGGGTCGTGGTATCGGAGGACTGGGCGTGGTCTCTAGAGAAGGGGCGGGGCTTAGGGGTAGGGGCGTGGCCTCGCTAAGTTGCGTGGTCTGGGAGAGTGGGCGGGGCTTAAGCGTGGGGACGTGGTGTCGGAGGAGTGGGCGCGGTTAAAGGGGTCACTTTCAAAATGAGCCTGCTCCCCATTCCTGCTGGAGATAAAGAGGATTCACTGCAGCCAGAGGGGGCGTTAATCTGTGGGATCAGTGACCGCAAGGTTTATGAACATAGGAGCCAGCAACAGGAGTAGAGAGCAGTGTTGCTGGGGTCATGGAGTTTATTCAAAACTCGTTTACATAGATTTCAGGTTGAGGAGGAAGTCGAGGGTGACGCGAGACAGGCGGGAAAGTGGGTCAAAATCCACAATCGGACCGCCCATTGCATTAATAATAATAATCATTATTGTCACAAGTAGGCTTGCATTAACACTGCAATGAAGTTACTGTGAAAAGCCCCTAGTCGCCACACTCCGGCGTCTGTTCGGGTACACAGAGGGAGAATTCAGAATGTCCAGTCCAACTAACCTGCACGTCTTTCGGCACTTGTGGGAGGAAACTAGAGCTCCCGGGGGAAACCCACGCAGACACGGGGAGAACGTGCAGACACCGCACAGACAGTGACCCAAGCCAGGAATCCAACCTGAGACCCTGGCGCTGTGAAGCAACAGTGCAAACCACTGTACACCCAATAATAGCAACATAATAATCGCTTATTGTCACAAGTAGGCTTCAATGAAGTTACTGTGAAAAGCCCCTAGTCGCCACATTCCGGCACCTGTTCGGAGAGGCTGGTACGGGAATTGAACCCGCGCTGCTGGTCGTGTTCTGCATTACAAGCCAGCTGTTCAGCCCACTATGCTAATTTGAATGGTAGAGAAGTCTGGAGGGGCCGAATGGCCCACTCCTCCTATTCCTTACATTCTGATGCACTTCTGAACGTGGCCTGTGCATTTACACTGTTGGGTGTCTTGGCTCCGTTACCACATTTGAACGGATATTTTCCAAGAAGTGTGTGACCTCCTAATTCTTCCCCGAAACAGAGTACTTCCCCACACACTCACACACTGAAATTCC